>NW_025801624.1:0-1818 GCF_021613505.1 Equus quagga | reverse complement strand
AAGGTAGACCATTTCAAATAGATTAAGAGGACTACTATGAAGAGAACGTGTTCTGTGCTAAACCCATGAACCAAGGGAAAATGTTACCGTCTATGAGGTTACTACTAATTACCTTCATGAATAATCACAGCAGGCCAGCTTCTTCCCAAGTTCAGGCAAAAAATTGGTCCCAAAGTAAAATTCAGGGCCAGCCATGTGTTCTGGTGTGTAAGAGTCCATGTTACTAGTGGGCGGCCTGGGATTCATGGATTCGTATGACACGTACTGATCACATTAGTAACATTAGGAAAGATAGGTTTCATGGTATGGTGCAGACAGAGATCATAAATAAGTGGAAATTGTGAGCATACCTTATAGATATGCACCAGGAAAAAAACATGAAAATATTGGAATCTATGACACATCTGGTACACTTCCCTAAATACAGAGGGAAGAAAGTGATGTGACCTGCATAGGTGGAATTGTCAGCCTGCACGAGATGACACGATCATTGCACGTCAGAGGATTGCCTGGGCAGCTTCCACTTGGGAGGGACTCCGAGACTTTCACTGGGGAAAGTCTAAACACTCAGCCATATCCACAAAATGTAACAGATAAAACCCAGGATAAACTTAAAATAAAGAAACCAGTGTCTAGAGAGAATGTACTAGACATTTAAAAGTTCAAGGATAAAGTTAGAAACCGACAAGAAATCCAGGAAATGGAAAGGGTGAGTGTCAGACTGGTATGAGATGGCTCTGAAACACTGTGTGCAAGGAAGACGCTGGGACAACTTAGAAGTTTGAGGGTGTTTATGACACCACAGTGAACCTGTCACCCAAGATGCCCTCATCTTTATAGTCTGAGGATTATCCTGGGATACGATACTCAAGTGAGAGATACCCAGAAAAGAATTTAAAAACAGAAACCAAGCACTGAAACTTGAACAGATAGAATAGACGTTGATTAAATAGGTAAGAAAGAAGTCATCGTGATGAAGCAATAATACAGGGACAAGCACTGAGTGGAGACCATTGTCATCTACTCAAGTATATGGCGAGGCCATGCTGATTGAAGCTTGCAACTTGATTTGAAACCAGAGGCTGGACTTGGGGCTTATCAGATGTACAAATTCTCCTGCCTTAATCATAATCCAAAATCAAGAATGGTGTCCTGAGGACATTGTAGAGAAGGATTGATGCCTCCTTTCCTTTGCCTCTAGCATTAATTGATGAGAAGTCTCACTTTCCATAGCTCTGGCATTACGGAGGCCAACTGGGTACATGCTAATGTGTCACAATACATCTCTTGGAACCCATGAAGGAATGGAACCCCGTCATGCTTCTAGTATGCCTCATTTTTTGGCAGGGCGCCAGAAGTGCGCTGAGAAACACCCTTTTCCAGATGGTTTCGTTGCTTTGTGAGGGCTGCACTGCCAGGCTAGTGTGTTCACTTTGGCTCCAATGAAATACTCTCCCCCATCTCTTGGAGTAGAACGATTATTGATAACGTGTATTGACACCATATGTAAGGAGGTTGGCTCAAAATTAGAACATTACCATTATCTTTATAGAAAAATAAACATGCCAGATCTGAGGATGTACATCAAACAAACAACACACCCTATAGAAATAAAGTAAACCAATATCTACACGTAGTCTAAGGGAACGTTCAACGATCGGTGGTCAAGTTCGAAACTTGCCAAATCCAGGAATGAAACAGAAAAGTACCTTCCCTGAAGCGGATTCATCAGATTCGTCTAGTTTGTCTCAGATACATTATGTTCATGAAGGAGGTTGCCATGACTACCTATAGTTTGGAGTTTAAGATCTCAGGAGG
>NW_025801623.1:0-1079 GCF_021613505.1 Equus quagga | reverse complement strand
ATATATATATATATATACACTCTGAAATTTATTTATTTATTTATATTTTAATTGCAGTAACATTGGATTATAACATTATATAGCTTTTGGATGTACATCATAATATATTTCGAATTCTGTGTAGATTACATCCTGTTCACCACCCCAAAATTAATTATAGTCCATCCCCTCACATGTCAGCCTAATCACCCCTTTTGCCCTCCTCTCCTTTCCCTATGGCAACCACCAATCCAATCTCCATTGCTATGTGTTTGTTTGTCATTGTTTTTATCTTCTACTTATGAGTGAGGTCATACGGTATTTGACTTTCTCGCTCTGACTAATTTCACTCAGCAGAATACCCTCAAGGACCATCCATGTTGTCAGAAATGGCGATGTTTCATCATTTCTTATGGCTGAGTAGTATTCCATTGTGTATAAATACCACATCTTGTTTATCCATTCATCCCTTGATGGGCACCTAGGTTGCTCCCAAGTCTTGGCTATTGTGTATAATGCTGCAATGAACATAGGGGTGCATGCATCTTTATGCTTTTGTATTTTCAAGTTCTTTGGATAAATACCCTGCAGCAGAATAGCTGGATCATATGGTAGATCTATTCTTAATTTTCTGAGGATACTCCATACTGCTTTCCATAGTGGCTGCACCAGTTTGCACTCCCACCAGCAGTGTACAAGGGTTCCCTTCTCTCCACATACTCTCCAACATTTGTTGTTTCCTGTCTTGTTAATTATAGCCATTCTGACCAGAGGGAGGTGATACCTCATTGTAATTTTGATTTGCATGTCCCTGATAACTAATGATGTTGAGAACATTTTCATATGCCTGTTTGCCATCTGTGTATCTTCTTTAGAGAAATCTCTGTTCAGATCTTTTGCCCATTTTTTAATTGGATTGTTGGTTTTCTTGTTGAGCTGTATGAGTTCTTTGTATATTTTGGATACTAACCCCTTATCTGGTATATGGTTTGCAAATATCTTCTCAATAAAGGAATACAGTCAAGTGGCAGGAAACAAAATCAATGTACAAAAATTAGTTGCGTTTGTACATACTAACAATGAAGCAGAAGAAAGAGAAA
>NW_025801622.1:0-1931 GCF_021613505.1 Equus quagga | reverse complement strand
ACTCCCTTACACTTTTCAGTCAAGCACTCTGAATTTCTGTCTCTAAATTCCTACTTGACAGTCTGTTGCTCCCTGGACATCACTCCCAGATGCCTCGTTCCCCTGGCATGCCAGCCTCACGAGGTCCAAACTGGGGTCTCCCCCGCCAGAGCTGCTGAGCTTGGCCAAGCGTCATGCACTGCACAATTCCAGGGTGCACAACCTGCACACCGCTAGCCAGCACGACCAGTGAAAGACCGGGCATGGCCCTCAGCTCCTCTCTCACCTCTCACATCCCATTGACTCTTGACTTGTGGATTTTAACCCTCGTCTTCACCTCTTGGACAGAAGTAGAAAATTCATCTCCAGAGCAAGCACCCCAATCCAGGCCCCCATCGTCTCCCACCTGGAGGATCTGCCCTTCCCTGGTCTCCCCAGGGCCACTTGCCCCCTGCAGTCCATCTGCATCCTGCAGCCAGAGCCATGCAGTGACAGTGCACATGGGGATCTATGCAGCTTCACCCTTCCGCGGCTCGCCACTGACACTCTCAGCCCGGGAATCAGTTTCCGTCTTCCTCGTTTTGTCTCCTGCCTTAGAGCCTTTGCACCTGCTGTTCCTCCTGCCTGGGAGCCTCCAGCCCCAGCTTAGCCTCACCCATGGCACCTTCCCATCTGCAGGGGTCGCTTTCCTGACCCCCCCACTGGAGGAGCCCAGGGGTGCTCAGCCTGGGCACTGCTGATGTTTGGGGCCTGTTTTGTGGTGTGGACTGCCCTGAGTATTATTGTGGGATGTTGAGCAGCATCCCTGGCCTGGACCCACCGAATGCCAGTGGCAGGGCTCTCACCTCAGCCGCAACAAGGAAAAGCACCTTGAGGTCCCTGGGGAGGGGTGGGCATTGCCCCAGTTGAGGATCACCGATCTGGGCTAACCTCCCCTGAGTCTCCCTCCTCCCACAGCACCTGCACAGGTGGACAGACTTTGAGCAGGACGGGGACGTTCACTCGATGCAGTCCACATCTGAGTAACCACTTGACACATATCATCCCACTTATCCCTCAACACCCCCCTGAGGCAGGCAGCTGGGGCTCCAACCTACGTCCTGCATGGAGCTGGAATCCACCCAGGCTCCTGCTCCAGCGTCCACCCTCTTGACCAGCTCACAACAACGCTGCCCGCCCACGAGGCTCTGACATCACACACCCTACATCCCCGTGGGTGAAACTGAGCACAGAGCCCCAACCTCTGGAGGGGTGTTCTGGGGGGTGATCTTTCCTGAGACCACTCCCCTGTGGCTTGTCTTCCTGACACACTTGCCTGACCAGTGGCTACTGTGCCTCCATCAGATCACTGGACCTTCCAGCCCCCAGGCATCTTCTTTCCAGGGGTTTGGGGACGCCACTGCCTTGATCGTGTCTTGTGGCTGTGGAAGAGGACCATGCTTTCTCTGGGAGCATGCTGCAGAACCAGCACCGGCAGGTTTATAGCAGTCTCTGGCCTCAGGGATGTGATCCCCAGAGAGCCTGTTAGAGAGAATGCAATTAGTTCATCTTCTCTAGTGGAGTCTTTGAGTCTAGCGTCCCTGTGGAAGAGGGTTTTGTCCCAAGGGCACCGGATTTCTTCAGACCTGTCCCTCTTGGTTGACAGAGGGATAGCATAGCACCCGATTTCTCCCGTGAAGAAGCTTTACCTACAGTATTGCTGATAACAGATACAATGCGTTAAGTGTTTGTTAGGTGGTTGGAGCCGTGCTAAGTGTGGAACTCCTGTCATTCTCATGAAAGCCACTGAGGAAGGAAACTGAGGATCTCACCTGCCCGTCATCACGCAGCTCGAAGCAGCAGATCTAGGATTCAAATCTAGGTAGTCTGGCTCCACGGCCAAACTGAAGAACACAAATGGCCCTGAGCACAAAGATACTCACTCCTTGTACGGCAGAATAATTTGGTTGTGC
>NW_025801621.1:0-5402 GCF_021613505.1 Equus quagga | reverse complement strand
GGACCCGCTCTGTCTTCCACTGGTATGACCATCTTTCCGCAATTTTCGTTCCCCAATTAGGAATCGAAAATATCATCTTGCACATGGAAGTCCTAAACAAATTTACTATGAAGGCATTAAATGATACACAACATAGCCTTTCGCTGCTCAATTTAGAAGTATCCCAAGTGTGTAAGGAAGTCCTCCAAATCCAAATGGCACTGGATGTCTTGACAGCAGCACAAGGGGGCACCAGTGTCATTATAAAAACAATGTTGTGTCTATGTTCCTGACTACCATCAAAATATTTCTGGCTTCCTATTCCAGCCACCAAATTAAATCCATGTCTGACCAACCCTAACTGTAAACGACTGGTTGAACTCCTAGTCAGGACCAGGTTTCTGCAGTACTTCAAAATCTTATTCATTCGGTTAAACATATACTGCTTGTATTTCTTATTATAATTTGTTGTCTCTTTCGTTGTTTGTCTTTAGCATGTCAAAAATGTTTCACCCCCCGGACCACCTCTCGTCAAAGGATTCTCTCGTCTCCAGAGGCTCTGTACAACTTGTCACCCTTGAACTCCACCGGTGAAGACTTCTGGTCCACTGAACTTCCTACCTCTACCTATGGCCCCATTTTGGGGCAGCTCTACGACCTTGTACAGCCAGAAGTAGTTACAGAAGACTGACCATCATTCATATCCCCAAAGATTTCCGGTCATAATGGGTTCAGGGGTGGTTTATGATGTGGATTAATGCAGCCCAACCTAGAGAAGCCCAAGGTGACCTGGCCTACATGCCAAACTTCATGACCTGGTAGATATTTTTATAGTATGAATTGGGGCTGCCCCAGGGAGAGTGATCTCACATTGATCTGTGAAGGCCTCTAGATGCCAGAAAAGCCAAGCCAAGGACTTGCCATCAGATTTGGCCTGAAGTACCTATAGATGTGAGTTGAGTTCTCTTTGAGGTCCACCAAAATATTCGGAGGTTCCTTGCACCTGGCAGATAAGCAAGCTTCCTTAGTGACCGGGCAAGATTGCCAGAATCTCTGTAAACAAGGTACCAGGCCCATGTTTCCAAGTGGCTGTATTCCAGAAAGTGCAATCTTTGTTCCTGAAATGCTGTCTTGTCATATCTGAGCCTGTATGTTTCAAAAATGACATTCCAGTCAAAGCCTTGGTAGTATAACCAATGTGGCCTCTTATAAGGAGAAAAGATTCTTATGGAACTTATGCAAATATTGACACTAAATAACCATACTCAGTGACAAAGTGTTTCCAAATTACTTGGGGATAAGGTAGAGAGAAAAAGATAAATGTTTCAGTTTTGCTCATGAAGGTATAATTTCACCAAATGGCTGTAAGTCATTGTTAGCATAAGAGAAAAGAGAAAAAGCTTTCCTTCATTACGAGAAAACAAAACAACACATCAAAACTCAACAATATTTCAAACAGAGGTTCAAAAAATTACAACCATCCTCATCAGTTCACACAGTCCTGTATAATAAATTCTTCAGCTGAGTTTTTGTTAGCAGATCGATGAGCTTAGTTTCTGTTAGAATTCTGTAATTTCTTACTCCGTTCAGTTTTGCAATCTGAAAGTTTATCAGAAACCTGTCGTTTAGAACCTTTGTGTCAGAACCCTTTCCTGGAATTTCTCAGATGAAGCATATTTGCTAAAGAAAAAAGCATCAGAGTAAAACAACAACTACCTGGAAATGGACAAAGGACTCAAAAGTGCAATTGACCAAGAAACTTGGCTACTTCAGTGACATATAACACTTGCTGATAAGAATTGGACTTATGACTGTTAACCAGGAAAGATCAGACTCTTAGGAATGCTATATAATTTTAAGACACCTATATTAATAACATTTACCCATCTTATACCACCTAAGGAAGTCTATCATCACTTATTTCACAATGTTTCCCATGTAATTTAATAGACCAAGTAAGCCTAATTAGTTTAATATCTTCCTTCTTATAGGAAGAGAGAGCAAATCTCTTCGAGAAGTCTCAGGGGCCCTCTAAAAATCCTCAGAGTAATTTTTCTTCTGCCTACCAGGTCAAAAGAAAGCCTTCATTCAGCATTTGAATATTTTTGAGGGAGAAGCTTGTCAAAACATATCAAAAGCATTTCAAATGCTTGTTCAAATAGAAAGCAACACTCACTGTGAAGCAATGCTCGGGTATCTATTCAAAGTTATAACAGAGTCAAAAATCTTAAAAGTGACCTCAGTCATTATTTTCACAAAACAGATTTGTCTCTTAGGTAGACTTACTCAAAGGAATAGCTTTTATGACCTCTTTACTAAGAGCAGATCAAAAGTTCAAGAAAATGCATCCTTTTAGGGAAAACCAAACTTGAATTTCTGCACCTACTTATTTTGAACATTCAAACTCATGCACTTAATTGAACTTACTTTAGTCTACTTGACCAGGCATAAAACTCCTTTCAGAATTTCTCCTTCACAAACCTTCTACAACTTTCTTTTTTGTTTTCAGAATTTGACCCAAAGTCTTTGTTTTTTCCTTTCTAGTACATCACGACAAATTTATCTTTCTTAACCCATCAAACAAAAATATTTCCATTCTTTATACCTTTTTTACTGAATGCATCCATTTTAACCTCCTTGAATACAAAGCTCTTTTCCTTAGTAATTTGCAGTAGGTTTAATTCCATAAGGTAATTTCAACTTTAACGCTTAAGAGACCTAGTAAACACTAAAAAGGTAAACAATTATGGATTGTCTTTTCTATCAGCATTCTGAACACTTCATAAGTTTAGAAACACGCCGCTTTACAACAAAACACAAGGCATGCTTTTTAATACACCCACACCCTTTTATCCTCTTCCATAAGAAGCCAAACTAGATAACTTAGATGTGTTTATTAATAATGATTCAGTGTTTCATCCTATCAAAAATGATCCAGATATTCAGATATTTATTATTTAACTTTACTTGGCAAAATTCAAGAATCTTACCAAAAGAATTTGAAGCTGTTTTTTCCCCCAAGTATAGAGAACATAATGTTATTGTATTCACTTTTATGAGTTTTATGTATTTAAACCATTTCTTTCCAACAATTATGTTGAGGTTACCTACGGAAACCTCATCAGGCATTAGACAAAACTGGTCATCATTTAAATATATTATTTTGCTGACAAATTTAACAGACAACGTGAACTTATATGACTAGTAAACCGAGGCTGAAGGCCTGCATCCTATGCAAATACTGACAACTCTGACAACAAGACTATTTTCAATCAAACCAACAAACTTAAACAAGCTTTCATTTACCAAAGGTTAATTCAGATGATGTTAACTTTGAAAGGCACTGAGTTAATTTCTACTACATTTAGAATTTATGAAAGCACTTACTTTAAGCCAACTAAACAGAGATCTTTATTTTGGCCATATCATCCAGGGGTAAAAATATCACATGTATAACGTCCACATAGACACACATACACAGAGACTGTACAACTATTGTTTTAAAAGGTACTGCCGTGAATCAAGTACAATAATATAAAGCTCACCAGTTATGAATCCAAACTTTGTTTTGAGCCTTTTTACTAATGCTTATGGAGAAGACTCTCTAGATGCTATACTTTTTGCAATGACACACTTATGGTCATTTATCCTTTCCCCTCCTTTTTTTTTTTCTTTGAGTCTTAAGACTAAGTGATTGGCTAGATAGTATTTCCTGTAGAGGGGGGAAGATAATCCTTTTCATGGTAAAGGAATAAGGTGGAATCTGAACTGCCTCTAGAACTGTATTTCCAGTCTTACAAGGACTTTCTAAGGACGGTTGCTCTTGATTTCTCAGAAATTGGACTGTAACTTGAAGGACGTTCTAGGTTGATCTACCTGTCCAACTGCACCAGAAAGGCAAAGAGAAACCTCACAAACTTTCTCCCAGCTGCAGTTTCTGTGCCATAACCCATACAATTGAAAGTGTTTCTAATTAGTTGGAATGACCCTGAGTGGTGAGTCTCTGGGGAGGCTTATGGCATTCCCCATGGCAGTAAAGCCAGTGTGTGACTGACAGTGGAGTAGAGAAGGGTGGAGTACCTACAAAGGCCTGGAACTGACTGGGGGCCGGGGCTCCAAGTACCCGGGTTGAGAGTTAAGTCCCTTGAAAAATGTTTTCAAGTTTTTCGATTTCACAGAAGGTGCAGGTTCTGATCAGGTCCAGCCTGATCTTAACCTCGACTTGGTGACAACAGAGGAGATGGTGACCAAAACGAAGGAAAAGAAGACACCGGACCTCACCCTCATGGCCGCTCAGAGGGTTCTCAAGATAAGAGTCACACAACAGTTCCCGTGCTGTGGCACACTACCGTAGCATGACTGTTCACAGAAAAAATCACAGATTTCCTACCCTCATAGCCAACTCAGTAGGTGACTAAAATATTCAATGAGTCAAACGCCAACAGAGGGCACCCTACTTGGGGTCGCTGGGGTGATCAGGCCCAGAAAGCCAAAGTTGGGGCTCCCAATGTTGGAGGACTTGACTCTTGAAAGATTTCTTTGTTTCCCGGTTGCAAGGCTCAAAAGGAGACAAAAATGGCCATTGTATCTCTAACAAAGATGAAAGAGACACATCCATTACCTTGAAAATGCCCCCTGAACCTACAGCAGCATCCCACCTGTTGTTCCTACTGTGGGGTTCCTATAGCAAGGGGTGACAGGCGTGTCCGCCAGCATTGCATCTCTTGTATACCTTCCCTCGGATGCCTGGCAGTAACAGGTGCCTGGTGAACATCTTTCCTATTCTGCCTGGCAGCAATAGGTGCCTGGTGAATGGTCCCCGAGACAAAAGGAGAAGTTTAAGAGAGAACATAATGGAGAAAAAGTGTGAGGAATTTTCCGCCGCTCTGAGGGACATTCTACCCAATTGCATGTTGGAGTCATTCTCTGAAGAAGGATTTCCCATACTCAAGCAAAGGTTAGACTTTGGTACTTTCCTTGAACTCGATTCCCAATTGGGACATTTGCACAGTTCAGAGCCTGGTCAGGTGCCATGGGAGGTATCCCAATCCAGCCTTAGGAGAAGAAACTTTCCACCGGAGTCTTGCAGATTGCCAACCATCCTAATGACTTAAGTGGCCTATGCATGCCCAGGTAATATTTATATATTAGAGATAGACTCAGGAAGGAATGGATTAATTCATGTTACATCACCCTGATGCTTAAGCTACTGATTGTCTTCAAGCTGAATGCCATGATTTGCCCCATAGAGTAGCCGTGGGCAACAAACATCGATTCATAGAGCTAACCAAGAAAGTTCCTGATGGAGAAGTGAGTTTAGATCCATCCTCAAAAAAGAGAGAGGCACCAGGAGGAAAGGGGCACTTACCAGAAGTCGAGCTCAAAAACTGACGAAGCAAGTTCCCCATACAGGACACAAGATA
>NW_025801620.1:0-2454 GCF_021613505.1 Equus quagga | reverse complement strand
ATGACGGGAAACAATAAGTTTCACAGAGGAGGTGGAGAGAAAGGAAGCCTCCTGCACTGCTGCTAGGAATGTGAACCGGTGCGGCCACTACACAAAGTGGTGTGGAATTGCCTCAGAAATTTCAGAATCCACCTACCATGTGATCCGTCTATTCCTCTGTGGCGTATATATCCAAACATCATGGAAACACTAATGCACAGAGATCGATGCACTGCTGTGTTCACCACAGCCTTACTCCCGATATCGAAGACTTGGAAGCCTCCCTGGTGACCATCAAGAGATGAATGGAGAAGGAAGATCGGCTATAGCCACACGATGGTATAGCTCTCAGCTGTAGGAATGGATGCAGTCCAGCCATTTGTGACCACCAGAATGGCTCCTGAGGGTCTTAGGGAAACTGAAGCAAGGCCCAGGGATAAGGTTGAATACCACAGGATCGCATGTACAAGGAGAAGAGGAAAAACGGAGCAACAAAAAGGTAGGACGTGACATGGGCTTGGTAGTTCCCAAAGGGAAATGGATGCGGGGGTCTGAGGGAGAAAGAGTTGATTAGGCACAAGTGTGTGGTCAGGGCCTGTAATTAGGCTTACAGTGGTGAAGATGATGTAATCTACACAGAAGTCTAAATCTATGAGATTGTAGATGTGAAAAGCTATAGGATGTTATAATGCTGGGTTACGGCAATCAATTCACATAAAATCAAAACTCCAAAGAGGGGTGCAGATTTAGGGCCTAAGCTTTGGAGGCTGAAAGAGATTAGAGAAGATGAACTTCCAAGGATTGGTAAGCACTTCCAAATGCTTAATGATGCTACAGAAATGTAGACCTTAGCAAAGAGATGAAGCGGAACACTAGCAAGAGAATATGTTCCGTGCTAAACTCATCAACCAAAGGTAAATGTTACCGTCATTCATGTTACTATTGATTCCCTTCACGAATAATCGAAGCAGGCTAACATCCTCCCAAGATCAGGCCAAAAGTTGGTCCAGAAGTCCAATTCATTGGCGGACCTGTGATGTAGCAGGTAAGTGCCCACGTTCCGCTTGGGCAGCCTGAGCTTCACAGGATAGCACCACGGTTGTGGATCAGATTACTAGCATTAGGAAATCCAGATTTCACGGTCTGGTGGGCACAGAGATCATAAAGAAGTAGAAATGGTGAGGGAAACTGAGCAATACGCACCAGAAAAAGAACCATGAGAATATTACAATCTATGAACGCATCAGGTACACTTCCCCAAATGATGAAGGAAGGAAACATGTGACTTGCCTGGTGGAATTGTCAGACTGCTAGGAGATGACACGATAAGTGTGCATCAGGGGATTGCCTGGGCAACTTCAACTTGGGAGGGAGTCCATGACTTTGGGGGAATGTCCACCCATTTCACCATATCCACAAAACATAAGAGATAAAATCTTTGATAATTGTAACGGAAAGAGACTGGTGTGTAGAGGGAATGTAGTAGACCTTTCAAAGTTCGAGGAGAAAGTTAGAAACCGACAAGAAATCCAGAGAAAGGAAAACTATCCTACCTGGAAATGGGGAGTGGTCAGACTGGTATGCGATGGCTCTGAAACACTGTGTGCATGGAGGTTGTCAGGACAACTTAGAATTCTGAAGGTGTTTATGAACATGTCACAAGATGTCAAGATGGCCACATCTATACAGTCCGAAGATTGGCCATTGTGTGGCTATAGATCATCTTCCTTCTCCATTTGTCACTTGATGGGCACCACGTAGGCTTCCAAGTCTTGGATATTGGGAGTAAGGCTGTGGTGAACACAGTGCTGCATGGATCTCTGAGCATTAGTGTTTCCAAGTTCTTTGGATATATATGCCACAGAGGAATAGCTGGATCATATGGTAGATGGATTCTGAAAATTCTAAGGCAATTGCACAGCACTTTGCGTAGTGGCTGCACCTGATTACACTCCCCCCAGCAGTGCAGGAGGCTTCCCTTCTCTCCACCTCCTCTCCGAGACTTGTTGTTCCCTGTCTTCATCCTTATAGCCATTCTGACCACAGTGAGCTGCTGTCTCATTGCCGTTCGTATTTGCATTGCCAAAGAATTAATGATGAAGAACATGTTTTCATACAGCCTGTTGGCCATCTTTTATCTTCCTGGGAGAAATATCTGTTTCCATCTTTTGCCCAGATTTATGGGGATCGTTGTTTTTTTACTGTGGAGACATATGAGTTCATTGGATATTTTGGCTAATCACCCTTCTCCGATGTGTGGTTTGCAAACATCCACTCGCAGTTGTTGTGCTGTCTTTGCATTGAGTCGATGGAGTCGTTGGCTGGGCAGAAGCTTCTGCATTGAATGGAGTCCCGCTTGTTTCTTGTTTCCTTTGTTGCCCTTGCCCAGTCACACACGCTTCTTCCAAATAATCGGCTAAGCCAGATAGCAAATAGCAAGCTGCTTGCGTTTTCTCTTAGAAGTTGCACCGTTTC
>NW_025801619.1:0-1511 GCF_021613505.1 Equus quagga | reverse complement strand
TGACTCTCCTCCAACAAGGCGCAGTGGCCTTCCCTGGGGTGAGGTGACAATCACAAACACATCATTCCTGGTGCACATTACAGGGGACAACACAGCCTCATCACCCAGTGTCATCTGTCCAAGCCTGCTGCACCCACCCTCTGCCCCTCAGCCCTCAGAGCAGCGCCCCCCCCAGCCTGTGCCTCTTCCCTGATCAAGCTTCTCTCCCCGCCTCACCTTGATTTGGTTCCTGAACCTTCTAATCTCCTTCCTGCGCCTCCCCTTCCTCAGACATAGGCAGGGCAGGGGACACAGAGCAGGGTTCTCCCAGGGCTAAAATTCCATTTACATATTTTCATAGTGTTTCCAATTTGTGTGTGTGTGTGAAATTTCCCACCATTATAAGAATATTTTACCCCAAGTCGTTGTATTGATGGTATTGATCAATTTGGGAAGCATCGTATCTGAAACACATTGAATGTTTTGACACATGAACTGGATATATCTGTACATTTATTTAATTATTTAATTTCTCACAATGTTTTATAGTCTTCAGTGCATAATTAGTTCAAATTATGTCAGGTTTATCCTTATGTATTTCACTTGTATGATACTATTATAAGCAGCATTATTTTTTAACATTCAATTTTGGTGGGTCTTTGCTGGAATACAGAATACAATTCACGGTTTCATGCGGGTATTGTACCTCAAAGCCCAGGTTGGAGCCCTCAGAGCAGAAGCATCTCTGGTCCCTCCACCCCATAGGAGTGCCCAGCCTGACTCGGACTTTCTCGGGCTCATCCAGTTTCTCCATCGAGAGCTGTTTGTCTCTGAGCAAGGGCTCACTGTTGTGGACACGCTAACAGGGTGAGAATACACTAGCAATGGATTCATCTTAATTCTTAACTGAAGAAAACTATGTGATATTTCCAGATCAAGTTGCCTGAGGAAATTCAAGTGCTGACAGAAAAACAATGACAACAGAAGTTACTCCCTGAAGCAGACATGGTCAGAGTCGATGCCCTGCCAGTGGCACAAGGCCAGGAGAGTGGATGGAGGCTTGCATCTCACTTCCTCGTGGCTGTGGATCACTGGGTGAGCCTTAGGGCTGTCAAGCCACATATCACAGTAATAGTCAGCCTCGTCCTCAGGCTGGAGTCCAGAGATGAGCAGAAGCCCTGCATTGGCCGAGGCATCTTTGGATCCAGAGAAGTGACTGGGGACCTCAGAGCCCTGGTGAATATCTGAGTCTGACTAGTAGTACAGGAGACACTGAGCAGGGCTCCCTGGCTTCTGCTGGAACCAGTGTACCCAGTAGTTGCCAACATGAAACCACTGCTCATGGTGCAGGTGAGTCTGGCTGTTGTTCCCAGAGATGTGGAGAGGGAGGATGGCTGAGTCAGCACAGAATGGGAGAAGGCACCTAAAGACAGATAAACATGGGTGATGGGGCAGAGTCCAGGGCAAAGTTTCTCAGGGTCTGGACCAGAGGGGCTGACACAGGCTAGAAACTGAGACCTGCTCCCCAAGGC
>NW_025801618.1:0-1871 GCF_021613505.1 Equus quagga | reverse complement strand
TTAGAAGAAACCTTTTGGATAACTTAATTAGTAAGGGAATTAGTAAAGAACAGTTTATATATCAAGATTTTCTTTTGCTACTGTGTCTGTTCTTAGAGATTTCTGCTCAATGGTTGAAGACATTCCAGTGAGAGAAAGGATTAAGAGAGAGTTTTATTGATTTTTTGCTCCTCTTTATGGTGGAGAAATCAACATTGCTAACTAGTGTGTTTGTGTCCAGTACAATCATTTCAACAAAATGGTGACACCCAAGACCATGGGGTACTGACAAAGAGTTTTAATGACTTGCCCAAGCTCACTCAGCTGGTTGGTAGAGGAACAAGACTCCAGAATGGTAGTTCTTTGTTTTGTAATTTCAAAGGATCCTGTTTTCCACCGCAAAATCATATACAGATCTCCATCCAGATCACTATACTCTAGCCACATTAGCATTCTAGTAGTATTTAAAACATGGCAATCATTTTCTAGTCTCGAGATTTGTGCACATATCTTAGATCCTCTCAGTACTTAAGATGAACTAATTTCTTTCTATCCTGTCTTCTGCTCTACTCTGTTCTAGGCTATCCCTCAAGGTAATCCTGGGCAAGATTCACTAAATTTGAAATATGCTAATAGTAGGTAAGCACATTTTAAGAAACTCTTCTCTAGACTTCTCTCCTCTTCCTAAACACAAACATAAATACCCTTCAGATAACTATCTTGTAGCAACTTCTCCCATCTTCCAAGACATTTCCTTCACTGATTTTCTACCATAAAATGTAGTAATCTTCTTACTCTTAGGACTAGTACCAAATCTTTTTATTCTATATTTCTATTAAGTGAAAGCATGAAATTATTTTTATCTCCCTTCCCCATATAATAGATAGCTATATAAGAAAATTTCTGGTGGAAATTTGTTAAAATGATTTACATTCATTGGGTAAATATATCCATAGTTTTCTATTTAAAAAACTTCCTACTATCATAACATTGTGCTTCTGTATAATGGCACGAAAAGCAGATTATTATCTTTCTTTTTACATGATATGCATAGACAATAAAAATTTCAATGAAACATAATGTGTTGAATGCTTGAAAATGACAACTTGATACATTCTATGAGTTATGAGCAGGATAGAAATTATATAGGCAGAAATTATATGTTTAAAATATTAAATAATTATTCTATGAATATACAATATTCATTTTTCTTTCATTAATTAAATTTACAAATGGATCTACGCCAATTGGTCAAATGTCCCATCTCTGCTTGTATCTTGCTATAAAATGCCATTAATTAAGGCCTGATATTAGATGTTGAATTAATCACTATGGTACTTAACACAAGAGCACGTTTAGCATTCCTAGGCAAGGCCATTCACTTTTTATAACTGTTATATATTGTTTTGCAGAATTAAATTTGATTGCCTAATAATGTTTAGCCTAAAATAAAATATCGATGTAAATAGTTACATAAAGCATGAATCATAGGGGATATTCTACAGAGAGTCATGAAAAACTAATATCATAGCTTTTTATACAGGGTTTTAGAAACTTTATATAGTGAATCATCCATAAATTTCACCTGCCAGATTTGTTGAATATTAAGTTCATAGGCTTGTTTGCAATTGTACAATCAGTGTAACTACCCACACGCAACTCAGAGCTTAAGTCGCAATGCTACGCCAATTTGCTCCCTTGTCATAAACAAGATTAATAATGCTTAGTGTTAAGGATAAACAGAAGACCTCCCAGGAGCTCTTTAAGGAGGTTACAAATTTCTCATCATTTCTGCTGAGAGAGTATCATTGGGGTATTGCCATTTATCTTAAAATCACTACTGAGTTATCACATTGACTTAACTTGTGAGAAGAAAGCAAATGTATTATAGT
>NW_025801617.1:0-3015 GCF_021613505.1 Equus quagga | reverse complement strand
TCTGGACACTCTGTAACCACTCACCACAGTCGTGAGAATCAGGTCCAGAACGTGCCGGAAGCACCTGCAGGAGACGCCAGAACCACCTGACTCACACGCCGAAATCACCTGCCGAATATGCCAGAACCACTTGACGGACACTCTGGAATCACATGCAGGGCATGCCAGAACCACCTCTCAGATATGCCAGAAACACGTGCCGGACATGATGGAACCACTTTCTGGACAGACCTGAACCACCTGCCGAAAACACCAGAACCACCTGCTTGACTCACCAGAACCACCTGCGAGACATGCCAAAATCACCTGCCAGATACACTAGAACCAGGCCCCTTAGATGCTGGAAAAACCCGACAGCCATGCTGGAACCAGCCTCTGCACACTCTTTAACCACCACACAGACATGCCAGAACGACCCGCCAGACACACCGGAAGCACCCACCAGACACACCTGGAAACACCTGCCGGACACACCTGAAACATGACTCTGACACACCAGAACCAACTCCCGCACATGCCAGAAGCACCTAACGGACACATCAGAACCATCTTCCAAACGTACCAGAACCACATGCCAGACACACAGGAACCACCTGCCAGACACTTCGCAAACACCTGTTGGATATGCTGAGACCACGTGCCAGATACATTGAAACCAATGGCGAATACGCCAGAACCAGGTGCCGGACATGCCACAAAAACCTGTCAGACAAGCCAGAACCACCATCCTAACATGCTGGAAAAACCTGCCAGACATAACAAAATCACCTGCCAGATACACCAGAACCAGCTCCTGGATACACCAGAACCAATTTCTGGAAAAGGCTGGAATCCCCCACTGCACATGCGGGAACCGAATGCCAGACATGCTGGAATCAACACCTGGACACTGTGAGCGCACCAACCACACACAACTGAATCAGGTACACGGTAGCCACCTGCCAGACATGCTGGAACCACCTTCAGAACATACCGGAACCACATGCCAGACACACAGGAAACACCTGTCAGACACCATGGAACCAACTGTCAGATACGGAACCAGGCGCCTGGTATGCTGAAGCCACCTGCTGAATACGCCAGAACCATGTGCCACACACGCAGGAACCATGTTATAGATACGCCAGGAACAGGTCCAGCACAGGCCAGATCCAGGTGCCAGACACGCCTGAAACAGCTGCCAGACACCCTTGAATCACCTTCTAGACCAGCCTGAACCACTTGACAGAAAATCCATAACCTGGTTCCGGTGTGCCCAGAACGTGGTTACGGTATCCAGTACCTGATTCTGCCATATGTGAGAGGTGATTCCGGCATGTCTGACAGTTGGTTCCGGGATGTCAGGCTCATGCTTCCGCCGTGTTTCATGGGTGGATCAGTGCTGTCCAGCACGTGGATCAGTTGTGTCTGGTGGTGGGTTGCAGCATATCTAGGGGTCGTTGCAGTGTGTCCAGAAGGTCGTTCCGTCGTGTCCAGCATGTGGTTCTGCTGAGTCAAGCAGGTGGTTCCAGCGTGTACGGCAGGTGGGTCAGGCATGTCTGTCAGCTGGTCGAGGTGCCTCTGCCAGATGGTCCAGGCATGGCTGTCCCCTGGCCCAGGCATTTCTGAAATGTGGTTCTGACGTGTCCGAATGATGTTTGGGCATATCCTGCATGTGATTCAGTCCTCTCCGGGAGGTGCTTTGGGGTTGTCCCACAGGTGGTCCTGGTGTTTCCGGCCAGTGGTTCGGCATAGCCGGTGTGTCCTTTGAGAATGTCTAGCCTGGGGTTCTGGCATATCCCACAGGTGGTTCCAGCGTGTCTTGCATCTGGATGTAGCGTGTTCGGCTTCCAGCATGTCCACCAGATGGTTCCAGCTCATCCTAAAGGTGGTTACGACGAGTTCATCAGGTGGTTCAGGCTTGTTCATCACTTGGTTCAGTCGTGTCCAGGACTTGGTTCCAGGATGTGCAACACCTGTTTCTGGCGTATCCAGTAGGTGGCTCCAGGGTGTCCTGCAGGTGGTTCAGTTTTGTCTGGCACCTTGTTTCGGTGTGTGCGACACCTTTTTCTAGCACATCTGGCAGGTGATTCTGGCATGTCTGGCAGGTGATACTTGCATGTCTGGCAAGTGTTTTGGGCATGTCCAGCAGGTTTTTCTGGCCTTAGGGCACCAGATTCCGCCGTGTCCGGCAACTGGTTCTGGCATATCCAACAGGTGTTTCCGGCATGTCTGGTAGGTGTTTGCGGTGTGTCTGGCAAGTGGTTCTGTTACATTGGTAAGGTGTTTCCAGCATTTCCAGTGGGTGCCTCCAGGGTGTCCAGCAGTTGGTTCAGATGTGTGTGGCTGGTGCTTCTGGCGTGCCTGTGTGGTGGTTCTGAAGTGCCTGGTTGGTGCGTCTGGGGTGTCTGGCAGTTGATTCCCACGTGTCTGGCAGGTGATTCCAGCGTGTCTGGCAGGTGGCTATGGTGTGTCCGGGACCTGATTTCGTCATGTCAGATGGTGGTTTAGCATGTCTGGGTGGTGGTTCTGGCATGTCCATCAGTTGATTTTGACATTGAAGTTGGTTCTGGTGTATTCAGGACCTGGTTATGGCATATCCAGCAGGTGATTTCAGCTTGTCCTGCCTGTTGTCTGGCGTGTCTGGCGGGTGGTTCTGGCATGCCCGGCAGGTTGTTGTGATGTGTTTGGCATCTGCTTCTGGCGTATCCTGCATGTGGTTTTACAGTGTCCGGCACCTGGTTCTGCCATGTTCGACAGGTGGCTCCAGTGTGTCAGGCAGGTGTTTCTGGGATGTCAGGCAGGTGGTTCTGGTGTGTCCGGCTCATGGTTCAGCTATGTTTGGCAGGTGGATCAGTGCTGTCCAGCAGGTGGATCAGTCATGTCCGGTGGTTGGTGGCAGCATCCAGGGGTGGTTCCAGCATGTCAAGAAGGTGGTTCCGTTGTGTCCAGCAGGTGGTTCTGGCATTTCCAGAAAGTGGGTCCACTGTGTCCAATGGGTGATTCTGCCAGTTCCTGCACGTGATTCCAGCGTCT
>NW_025801616.1:0-5054 GCF_021613505.1 Equus quagga | reverse complement strand
CGGGTGGTCGCCGCGGGCCTGGGGGACGGGGGCGGGGGGAGGGGGGAGGGGGGACGGCACGGTGAGACGGCGGGCCGGCCCGGGGTGGGGTGGGGAGGGGGCGGGCGGCGGGGACGGGTGGGGAGGGGGAGGGGCGGGGGTGGGCGCGAGGCGGGGGCGGCGGCCGCCGGGCCCTTGCGGGGTCACCCCGGCGCGGAGCCTCGCCAGGGCCGCCTGAGGTGGCGGTCGCCCTCGGCCTGCCCTGCGGTGGTTCCCCCGGAGGGGGCGCGCTTTTGGAAGAGCAGCCGAACCGCCGAGAGCGAATCTCTTTTCTTCACCCTGAGCCTTTGGTGTGAATATTGATGATTGATGTGCCGATGTTGATAGGAAGATTTTAACTTTTCGTGTGTCGTTGCTGGTCGTGTTGGCGTAGATCCTGTTTGCAAAATTTCTCCTAACATTTGGCTTTGGAATGTCAAAAGTTAGAACTGCCAGTTCAAATAGTGCACAGTTGCAGAATGATAACTAACTAAATGTTTTAAGTATTTTCTTTGAGTTTGAATGGGAGCCTTGCCTCAATGCTGTTAAGCCTCGTTATGATTGAATACGATGGGTAATCGCTGCCTCTCGAGACCTTGAGGGCTCTGCTGGGGGGAGGAAGCTGACTACAGTGCTGGCTGGCAAGTGCCCCGAAGGCTTGAGGGTGCACACAGGTTTCATCGAGTGAGTGGTAGGGTTTGGAGTCTGGGCAGAAGCTGGGGCGTGGGGGGCTTTTGTGGGAGAGAGAGGACCACAGGCAAAGTAGGCGCCACGAGACGCGCACGTTCATCTTTGGTTGGAGGTCGAGTGATGTGTGTGGAACTTTAGAGCTGTTCCTGGAGCGTGGGCCATATTATTAAGGAACTTGATATTTAGGTTGCAGTTGGGACTTTGTCGAGCCAGTGGTCTTTAAGCGTGGAAGGGAGAGATCTGTGTGTAGAAGGGAACTGTCCGAGTCGGAGGACGGCCAGGGGTGGGGAGGAGAGAGGTTCAGCTGTCTGATTGAGAGGGCGTGAGAGTGTGAGGGCTGGACTTAGGGTTAGGCATTGATGATTTGTTATGGGGGAGTGAAGGCAGAGTGGTGGCAGAATTTTTCGAAGAAGGGATCCTGGGGCACCTTTTTAGTTTGCACCCAGGTTGTAATATGCTGTTGGTGAGTTTATGGTTGTAGTCACTTGGAGGGGCTAGGTCCCCAGGATTCTGCCACGCCCTCGGCTCTGGCTGTCACACTTGTTAGGGCGGTGTGTTAACATAGAGGAAACAGGAAGGCTGATGACCTGCTGAAGACCAGGTGTCTGGGGAGGATCTGCCAGTGTTTGAACCCGGACCTGAATGTTGTTTCATGGATGGCACAAAAACAAAAGCCCTGTATTCCCATACTTGGGACGTTTCATTTAGGTTTTTGGAGTTAGCTAATAGCAAACACAGTGCTTATGTTCTAAGTGCTTTTCTTGTGTTAACTCATTTATCCTCACAACTGCTTCATGGAGTAGGTTGTACTCTCCCTGTTTTACAGGCCAGGAGCTGAGGCCCAAGGATTACGTAATTTGCTGAAGATTGCACAGCTAATTAATTATGGAGCTGATTTGAACCCAGGCAGTACAACTCCAGAATCCTTGCTTCTGAGACCATTGTGCGGTGTTGCCTCTCAAGTGAAAACCTTTCGGTTTTACTTAGCTTTTGCCAGATTTCTTTGGACTTCTCCTTTACCTCAGTCGGAGCTTTTTGGTGAGGAAGATTATCCCTGAGCTAACATCTGTCCCCATCTTCCTCTCTTTTGTTTGTGGGGCACGGCCTCAGCATGGCTTGATGAGCAGTGCTAGGTCTGTGCCCCGGATCCGAACTGGTGACCCTGGGCCGCCAGAGGGGAGCGTGAGAACATAACCACTAGGCCACTGGGGTGCCCTTCCTCAGTCGCTTTTTGATGCCGATGTATTCACCTGGAAGGTCTTGGCCTTCCAGGTCTCCAAGCCTCCCTAGCTTGTCCATTTTGAACCTCCATGTCTTAGGATTCTTATCCTGTTTTATTTTTTGTTTTGTTCATTTATTATAAACATTCCTGTGTATTATACTCTGTGATTGGCCCCAGACATGCAAAGACAGTATGAAGAAGTTCGGTCCAATAGGGGAAATAGATATATAAATAGAAAATTGCAGCACAGTGAGATGAGTGCGATGAAAGAAGTATAAATTGGTGACTCTGGGAATTCCTAGGAGGGCACCAAGCTTATCCTTGGAGGAGGAGGGGTTACAAGAGGAGTATAGAAGTGAAGTTGCCATCTCATAGAAATTGTCGTTTAAAATCTTGGGAGTTACTACCGAATTGGCCTCTAAACATTTAGAAATCATGATTTTGCTGTTTACCCTCACTACCCGTGGATATATCAATCTTGAAAAATTATTGTTTTGATGATAATAAATTGGCATTCATTATTTTAGCTGGTGTTTCTTTAATTCAAATTTGACTGATTTTGTTTTTAGCTTTTATAACTTACACATTAAAAAACTTTTTTTGAGAGAGTTGCAGATTTATAGAAAGTTGCAAGTACAGTACAAAGAACTTTTTCCCCTGAATCATTTGAAAGTTGCCAAACAAGATGCCAATCACCCCAAATATTGTTTATTTCCTACAAATAAGAACATTTTTCTACATACCCAGAACACAACTGTCAAAATCAGGAAATCAGTAGATTATTACCATCTAATCCTCAGACCCCATTGAAGTTTTGCCAGTTGTTCCAATATCGTTTGGAGTAAAAGAATCTAGTTAGAACTGTACATTATATTTAGTTATCTTTAGTCTCTTTCAACCTGCAACAGTTCCTTAGTTTTTCCTTCCTGATCTTTTTTTAAAAGTGTGTAATTCGTTGATTTTTGTAAACTTAAAGGGTTGTACTACCTTCACCACAATCTAATATTAGAATTTCCAGCACTCCCCCAAAAACCTGTCCATTTGCAATTACTAGCTTTTCCCACCCCCAGCCAACTTCTCATCTACCTTCTATCTCTGTAGATTTGTCTTTTCTGAACATTTCATATAAATGGAATCAGAAAGTATGAGGACTTTTGCATTTGGCTTCTTTCACTTCGCATAATGTTTTTGAGATTCATTCATGTTGTAGCATGCATCAGTACCTAGTTACTTTTTATTGCCAAATAGTATTCCATCGTATGGATGTACCACATTTTGTTTATCCGTTCACTATTTGATGGACATTGGATTGCTTCCACATTTTGGCTGTTAGGAACAGTGCTGCCTTGTGTGACCTGGACACTTCTCAATATTATAGGCTAGTTATTTTGTAGTGTCTCTCAATTTGGACTTGTCTGCCAGACTTCTGTGAATTACTCTTTTTCCCTTGGTTATTAATAAGTATTTTGTAGGTAGGTGCTTGGAAACCATGTAAATATCCCATTCCTCATCACACTTTGAATTTCTTTGATTACTTATATCACCATGGACTTGTTTATATTCTAGTGGGTTATATTTTAGTTACTATTTTTGTACACCAAACCACCTCAGAACTTCATGGAATAAAACGTTATATTAAAAAAGCTCTATAGTTCTTTGGGTCAGGAGTTCAGGCAGAAGTGTGGGAGATAGCTTGTTTCTGTGTCAGTCTGTCTGGGGCCTCATCTAGGAAGACTCGAAGGCTGGGGGTGACTTTATAGGGGCTCCAGAGGCCTGTTCACTCACTGGTGGTTGATTGGAATACCTCACCTGGGCTAGTTGAGCTTCCTCACAACATGGTTTGTGGATTCCAAGTGTGATGGTTCCCAGAGAGCAGGCAGAAGTGTGTGGCATTTTTATAGTCTAGCCTTGGAAGTCACACAGCGTTACTTCTGCCATACTTTATTTGTTGAAGCAGCCACGAAGTTCTACGTAGTTTCAAGGAGTTGGAGCGTAGATGTCTCCACTGTTTGGGAAGAGTGTCAAGGTCATAATTTAAGAAGAGCACGTGGGATGGGAAGTATTGTTACATTATCTTTGGAAAATTCAGTGCCACAGGGTATAGTCTGTTCCCATCATTATTTATTAGATGCCCAAGTCATGCCATATTTGGCTTTTGGGAGCTTCTCAGGCTGACTTCTTTTGACATGTCTCACCCTTCTTTGAGCAACTTCTATGTTTTCTGGCGTAAGACGTTCTGGGCTTATCTTGTCCTTTCCATGTTCCTGCTGTGGAATCAGCCATTTTTCCGAGGAGCTCTGGTTCCTTTGAATGGAAAATGGTATTTAGAAAGTAAGATTTGGGCCCTAGGGGTACTCACTGCTACTGGGATGTGTAACTGCTTCCAGGCTCTCTCAGTGGACAGAGCTACGGAATATATGCCCACACATTTACAACTATGTTTATTTTTTATCGTGTATATGTTAACAACAATAAGGTCACACCTGTACCTCCTATTTCGGTCAAGTACCACAGGGTTTATTTTAATTTTATGCCTTTTCAGATGTTTTAAAAACAGTATTATTGAGATGTAATTTACATACCATACAACTTAGCTATTTAAATGTACAATTCAGTGCTTTTAGTATATTCACAGGGTTGTGCATATATCACCACGGTTGATTTTAGAACATCATCATTATTACAAAAAAACAAACAACCCTGTTCCCCTTGGCCATTGCGTTCCACTCCTCCTCAGCCCTATGCAACCAGTGCTGTACTTTCTTTTTTTATATGTATTTATTTATTTATTTGACTTTTTAATTCTTTTTTTAATTGCGGTAACTGGTTTATAACATTATATAAACTTCAGGTGTACATTGTTATATATTTCGATTTCTGTGTAGATTACAGTGTTTGCTACTCAGAGACTACAGTCCATCACCACACACGTGCCTAATCACCCTTTTCACCCTCCTCCCTCTCCCCTACCCCTCTGGTAACCACCAATCCAATCTCTGTTTCTGTATGTTTGTTCGTTGTTGTTTTTATCTTCTACTTATGAGTGAGATCACATGGTATTTGACTTTCTCCCTCTGACTTATTTCACTTAGCATAATGCCCTCAAGGTCCATCCATGTTGTCA
>NW_025801615.1:0-3777 GCF_021613505.1 Equus quagga | reverse complement strand
AAACTGAATCTAGAAGAAATAGAGAATCTGAATAGACCAATCACAAGTAAATAGATTGAAAGAGTGATCAAAAACCTTCCAAAAAACAAAAGTCCAGGACCAGATGGCTTCTCTGGAGAATTCCACCAAACTTTCAAAAGAGATTTAATACCTATCCTTCTCAAACCATTCCAAGTTGTTGAAGAAGATGAAACATATCCTACCACATTTTACGAGGCCAACATCACACTGATCTCAAAGCCAGATGAGGACAACACAAAGAAGTAAAATTACAGGCCAATATTTCTGATGAACATAGATGCAAAAATTCTCAACAAAATATCAGCAAATGAAATATAGTAATACATTAAAAAGATTATACACCATGATCAAGACAGATTTATGCTAGGGATGCAGGGATGGTTCCACATCTACAAATCAATCAATGTGATACACCACATTAATAAAATGAGGAATAAAAACCAAATGATCATCTCAACAGATGCTGAAAAGCATTTGACAAGATCCAACATTCATTTATGATAAAAACTCTGAATAAAATGGGTATAGAAGGAAAGCACCTCAACATACTAAAGGTCAAATATGACAAATCCACAGCCAACATCATACTCAACAGGGAAAAACAGAAAAACATCCCTCTGAGAACAGGAACAAGAAAAGAGTGCCCACTCTCACCACTCTTATTCAACATAGTACTGGAGGTTTCGGTCAGAGCAACTGGCAAGAAAAAGAAATAAAAGGAATCCAGATAGGAAATGAAGAAGTGAAACTCTCACTGCTTCCAGACAACATGATTCTATATATAGAAAATCCTAAAGAATCCATCGGAAAACTATTAGAAATAATCAACAACTGCAGCAAAGTTGCAGGGGACAACATCAACTTACAAAAATCAGTTGCATTTCTATTCTCTAATAAATGAACTAACAGAAAGAGAACTCAAGAATACAGTCCCATTTACAATAGCAAGAAAACGAATAAAATACCTAGGAATAAATTTAACCAAGAAGGTGAAAGACCTATACAATGAAAACTATAAGACATTACTGAAAGAAATCAATGATGACATAAAGAAATGGAAATATATCCTACGCACATTGATTGGAAGAATAAATATAGTTAAAATGTCCATACATTTTATAGCAATCTACAGATTCAATGCAATCCCAATCAGAATCCAAATGACATTCTTCATGGAAATAGAACAAAGAATCCTAAAATTCATATGGGGCAACAAAAGACCCTGAATCGCTAAAGCAATCTTGAGAAAAAAGAACAAAGCTGGAGGCATCACAATCCCTGACTTCAAAATGAACTACAAAGCTATAGTAATCAAAACAGCATGGTACTAGTACAAAAACAGACACACAGATCAATGGAACAGAATTGAAAGCCCAGAAGTAAAACCACGCACTACAGACAGCTAATCTTTGACAAAGAAGCTAAGAATATACAACAGAGAAAGGAAAGTCTCCCCCATAAATGGTGTTGGGAAAACTGGACAGCCACATGCCAAAGAATGAAAGTAGACCATTATCTTTCACCAGGCACAAAAATTAACTCAAAATGGATCAAAGACTTGAAGGTAAGACTGAAACCATAAAACTCCTAGAAGAAAATATAGGTAGTATACCCTTTGACATCGGTTTTAGAAGAATCTCTTTGAATACCATGACTACTCAGACTAGGAAAACAAGAGAAAAAATAAACAAGTGGGACTTCATCAGAGGTTCTACAAGGCAAAGGAAACCAGGAACAAAATGAAAAGACAGGGGCTGGCCCCATGGCCAAGTGGTTAAGTTCACACGCACCATTTTGGTGGCCCAGGATTTTGCCTGTTCAGGTCCTGGGCACAAACCTAGCAGCACTCATCAAGCCATGCTGAGGTGGCATCCCACACAGCAGAACTAGAAGTACCTACAACTAGCATATACAACTATGTACTGGGGGGCTTTGGGGAGAACAAGAAAAAAAAACCAAAAGACAACCCACCACCTGAGAGAAAATATTTGAAAATAATATATCTGACCAAAGGTTAATCTCCAAAATATATAAGGAACTCACACAACTCAACAACAAAGAAACAAACAACCCAAACAAAACATGGTCAGAGGAAATTAACAGACATTTTTCCAAGGGAGGTATTCAGATGGCCAACAGGCACATGAAAAGATGTTCAACATCACTAATCATCAGGGAAATGCAAATCAAAACTACAATGAGATATCACCTTACACCTGTCAGAATGGCTATAATTACCAAGACAAAAGAGAACAAATGTTGGAGAGGATGTGGAGAAAAGGGAATCCTCATACACTGCTGGTGGGAATGCAGACTGGTGCAGCCACTATGGAAAACAGTATGGAGATCTCTCAAAAAATTAAAAATAGAAATACCATTTGATCCAGCTATCCCACTACTGGGTATTTATCCAAAGAACTTGAAACCAACAATCAAAAGAGATTTATGCACCCCTCTGTTCAGTGCAGTCTTATTCACAATAGCCAAGATGCAGAAGCAACCCAAGTGACCATCAACTGATGAATGGATAAATAAGATATGGTATATATATACAATGGAATACTACTCAGTCATAAAGAAAGACAAAATCATCTCATTTGCAACAACATGGGTGGACTTTGAGGGTATGATGTTCAGTGAAATAAGCCAGACAGAGAAAGACAAACACCACAGTATTCGCTCATATGTAGAAGATTAAACAAACACATCAACAAAGAAAACAGATTAGTGGTTTCCAGAGGGGAAGGAGTGTGGGGGCTGGCATAAGGGGTAAAGTGGCACATATACGGTGACTGGCAAATAATGTAAAGCTGAAATTTCACAGTGTCATAAACTACTATGACCTCAAAAATTTTAAAAAACAACCAACAAACCAACCTTCAGTACTATGTTGACTAAGAGTGGTGAGAGTGGTGATCCTTATCTTGTTCCTGCTCTCAGAGGGATGGCTTCAGTTTTTCCCCTTTGAGTATCATCTTGGCTGTGGGTTTCTCATATACGGCCTTTATTATCTTGAGGTATTTTCCTTCTATACCCATTTTACTGAGAGTTTTTTTTTATCATAAATGGATATTGGATCTTTTCAAATGCTTTCTCTGTATCTATTGAGATGACCATGTAGTTTTTCTCATTTTATTAATGTGGTGTATTACATTGATTGATTTGCAGATGTTGAACCATCCCTGTGTCCCTGATATAAATCCCACTTGATCATGGTGTATGACACTTTTATTCATTTTCTTTTTAATTGCTTTTTTATTGAGGTTTTGATAGTTTACAACACTGTGAAATTTCAGTTGTACATAACTATTTGTCAGTCACCATATAGCTGCACCTCTTCACCCTTTGTCCCCATCCTCAACCCTCAATCTGTATGATACGTTTAATGTATTACTGCATTCAGTTTGCCAATATTTTGTTGAGAATTTTTGCATCCATGTTCATCAGTGATACTGGCCTCTAATTTTCTTTCTTTGTATTGTCCTTGTCTGGCTTTGGGATCAGGGTGATGCTGGCCTCAGAGAATGAGTCAGGAAGTGTTTCATCTTCTTGAATTTTCTGGAATAGTTTGAGAAGGATAGGTATTAAATCTCTTTTGAAAGTTTGGTGGAATTCTCCAGAGAAGCCATCTGGTCCTGGACTTTTGTTTTTTGGAAGGTTTTTGATCACTCTTTCAATCTATTTACTTGTGATTGGTCTATTCAGATTTTCTATTTCTTCTAGATTCAGTTTGGGGAGGTTGTATAGTCTAAGAAT
>NW_025801614.1:0-1685 GCF_021613505.1 Equus quagga | reverse complement strand
CAAGACACATTCTAAGGGAAAGTTCAAGGATTCAGGGATCAAGTTCGAAACTTCCAAAATCCAGAAATAAGAAGAAAAAATTTCTTTCCTGAGAGAGGAATTCATCAGACTTCTCTAATTTGTCTCAGAAACAGTATGTCCCTGAATGGGGTTGCCAGGACCAGCTCGAATTTGGAGTTTCTGATCTCAGGATGTCAACCAACCCAGATGACCATGTGGTCTCAGTGCTTAGTGTGAGCTAGGCTAGGATAGCAAAGAGTCCTGGCAGTGACTGGTGCAAATTCAAAGACAACAACCAAGAATCACGAAAGCACTCACATCTCGTCCTAGAGAACATACGGTGATTAAAGATATACAAAATTAATCACTTGGACTGAAGGAGAATGGACTGATAAGCATATCTAAGGGAGATAGTTGAGAAGGACCATGACGATTATACTGTCGAAAAGAAAAAAAGGTGACAGAAAATGGAAGGAGAACAGAAGTCACACCTGAACAATTCACAATGAAAGATGTAAGGCTTTACACAGACTCTGCTTGAACGTTGTAAACTCAGAGAAATTCATAAGCCAAAAAACTGCAGCGAAGGTCAAACCTGGGCTAATTGGGAACGGAGAGATATGAGACTGCTCCAAGCGGGCTCTGAAACCCTGTGTCCATGAAGATTGCCGGGACAGCAGAGACACAATTACAACAAATCCTCTGACATCACAGTGGGCCTGAATAACTTCGTGGCCTCATCTACACAGTGCCAAAGTTGGGCTCAAGTAGCACATTCAAGTTCCACTGCGCTCAACTGCAGGTTTCCAATGGAACATGAAAGGGGCCAGCCGGTGGTTCACCGGCGAGGTCAGCACCTTCTGGTTTGGTGTCCCAGTGTGGGCCGGGTGGAATGAAGTGGGTGATCGTCCTCACCACTGCATCAGTCATTATGGGGCAGGCGTCTGAGGTAGTGTAGAGGCAGATGGGAAGGGACTTTAGACAGGGCCAGACTTCTGCAGCAAATACAGGAGCATTGCCAGCAGATGTGAGCTCAGGGATGCACTTCTGCCAAAACAAAACCAATTCAAAGTTGCAAAGAATAGAAACACTGAAGCTGAAAAGAAAAAAAAAAAACTGCATGCCAGTGAGAAGAATAAGATCTCTATGAAGAACCTTAGCAAAACAGGTGAAAGCCATGTCAATCGAAAAGTAACAAATGTTGAGGGAAAGAAATTCAAGAAGACACAAGGAGAAAGAAGGAGATTCCAGGTTCTAGGAATGGAAGCATTAACACACTTGAAACGTCCATACCAGAGAAAGGAATCTCTGGATTCCATGCAATCCCAGTCAAAGTTGCAGCAATGTTTCCCACAGAGACAGAAGAGGGAATCCTAAAGTTTCTAGCCAGCAACAGGAGACCCTGAATAGGCAAAGGAATCCTCAGGAAAACGGAAAAAGCAGGACATGGCACACTTTCCGATTTCAACATATAGGACGAAGCACTAGGTACCGAGACGGCACAGTCTGAGCCCCAAAACAGGCACACAGACCCATGCAACAGAATCGAGAACCCAGAGCCCAACTCAAACGTACATGGACACCCCATTTTCGACCAGGGAGCCAAGAGGAGACAGCAGAGAATGGAGAGTCTGTACAATAAACGGTGCTGGGAAGCCTGCACAGCCACATGGAACACAACGAGA
>NW_025801613.1:0-509 GCF_021613505.1 Equus quagga | reverse complement strand
AACCAAGGATCAGAGAGGGTGAAAGAGCTCCTTGAACTCGTGGCAGAGCTGGCCAATGGTCCCAGTGAGTCCTCCCTGCCCCGAGCCCACGCTGCCCACCACTTGACAATGTTGTGGCCATTTTTCACAGAGGGTCACTGTGGCTTTGTGCAGAAACTCAATATGAGTAACAGAAAGTCAGAGGTTCCTGGGTCATGTCATCACCCCCAGGCGAGGAAACTCTTCTTCCTTCCCCATGTGGTGCCCCCAGAACAGAGGCGGCCCCTCTCCCCCAGCCGCTCTGTGAGGTTGTTTCACACATTAGTAACACAGTTCGATTGTTTTGTCATGTTTCTGCCAACCGTGCTGGGACGCCGCAACCTCTTAATTGACTCTTATTTTGCACATATTAAGATTTGCCCTTTGTGCCAGAAAGTTCTACGGGTTTTAACAAACGCACACTGTCACGAGTCCACCATCACAGTATCACACGACTCCACTGCCCTGAAATCCCCAGGTTTTTCATGATC
>NW_025801612.1:0-469 GCF_021613505.1 Equus quagga | reverse complement strand
CACGCGTCACCTTTTACCATTGCTCTCGTTTGGGCTTGAATGTATGTTTATGATTGATTCAAACCTCTCATTGCTAAAACAATCTTGAATAGCATACAGCCGTTATAAATTATGGCTATGATTTTGTGTTGCAACAAGGAAAACACTTATGATTTACTGGTCTGGAGAATGCAGGACAAAGTTTTGTCTAAAAGCTCAAATCTGAAATATTTTAAAACAGCTCGACTGAAATGTAATTGATAGTCAGTAAACTGCACGTGTTAAGTGCCAGTTTGATCAGTTTTGATAAACAGACGCCTGAAAGCAGGTGCGTCGCAGAAAGGCACTGAGTCCCTCAGCGTCCATCAGCCCGAGGCTTTCGCAGACGCCCTTGGGTGGTGGAGGAAGTTCTCTCACATTCTTAGTTTGCTCAGAGTTTTACCGGGAAAGGGTGTTGGATTTTGTGAAATGCTTTTCCTGCTTCTGTTGA
>NW_025801611.1:0-4969 GCF_021613505.1 Equus quagga | reverse complement strand
CATCTCCCCTCTCCAGGAACTACTATCTAGCCCATCACTAATTCCTAAGACTGAAGAAAAAAAAAAAAGAAAGAAAGAAAGAAAGAGGAGGGGAGAGGCAAAACGGCTATAAGCGTGCCCTTGCAAAAAATCTAGCATCTTGAGTATCTTCTCCACAAATATTGGTAAAAAACAATAGCTGTAACAATAGCTGTGCAGTCTCTGTGTACGTGTGTCTATGTGTACGTTATATGTGTGATATTTTACCTCCGGATGGTGTTACCAAAATTAAGAGCTCTGTTTAATTGGCTTCAAGTAAGCGCTTACATAAATTCTAAATGTAGTAGAAATTAATCCAATGTCTTTCAAGTTAACTTGATGTGAATTAACATGTCTTTCAAGTTAACTTGATGTGAATTAACCTTTGGTAAACGAAATCTTGTTTAAGTTTGTTGGTTTGATTGAAAATAGTCTTCCTTGTCAGAGTTGTCAGCATTCGCATATGATGCAGGCATGCAGTCTGGGTTTACTAGTCAAATAAGTTCACATTGTCTGTTAAATTCGTCAGCAAAATAATAGCTTTATATGATGACCAGTTTTGTCTAATGTCTCCTGAAGTTTTTGTGGGTACAATAACTGTTTTATGGTCTGTATACTTGAAAAAAAAAAAAAAAAAGGTTCCAAATTGTTTTGATAACAATCTTGAGTTTTGCCAAGTTAAGTTAAATGATAAAAATCTGAGCATCTGGGTCATTTTTGGATTGGATAGCACACAAGCATTACAGCTAAACTTATCTAAGTTATCTACTTTTGGCTTCTTATTGCAGAGAGGCTAAAAGTCTTTGGGTCTGTTATTGTAAAGCAGCGTGTTTCTAGAAATTATGAAGTGTTTAGAATGCTGGTATAAAAGACAATTCATAATTGCTTACCTTTTTAGTGTTTACTATGGTCTGTTAAGGGTTAAAAGTTCTTATTAACCTATATAATTAAAGCTACTGGAAATTAATAAGGAAAACAGCTCTGTATCTAAGGAAAGTTAAAATGTATGTTTTCAGTAAAGAGGGTATAAAGAATGGAAGTATTTTTGTTTGATGGGTTAAGAAAGATAAGTTTGTCCTAAAGTACTAGAAAGGAAAAAGACAGACTTTGGGACAAATTCTGAAGGCAAAAAGAAAGTTGTAGAAGGTTTGTGAAGGAGAAATTCTGAAAGGAGTTTTATGCCTGATCAAGTAGACTAAGATTAGAGTAAATCCAATTAAGTGAATGAGTTTTAATGTTAAAAATAAGCTGGTACAGAAATTAAAATTTGGTTTTCTCTCAAAGCATAATTTTCTTGAACTTTTGGCCTGCTCTAACTCTACCTAAAAGACAGAAAATCTATGTTTTGTTAAAATAATTTCCTATATTCAGAAAGAAAGAGGTCTCTTCTAAAATTTTTTTTTTGATGGTGTTGTTTGCTCTTGACTGTCTCTGTTGTCACTTTGAATGGATGCCTGAGCATTGTTTAGCAGTGAGCGTTGTTTCCTATTTGAACAAGCATTTTAAAAACTTTTGATATTTTTGACAAGCTTCTCCATCAAAAAAAAAAAAAAATTTCAAATCCTGAATGAAGGCTTTCTTTTGACCTGGTAGATGGAAGAAGAATTTCTCTGAGGATTTTCAGAGGGCCCCTGAGACTTCTCAAAGAAATTTGCTCTCTTCCTATAAGGAGGAAAATACTAAATTAATTAGGTTTATTTGGTTTATTCAATTACATGGGAAGCATTGCCAAATAAGCAATGATAAACTTTCTTACGTGGTATTATGTGGGTGAATGTTATTAATATATGTGTCTTAACATTATATAACATTCCTAAAATTCTAATCTGGTCTGGTTATCAGTCATAATTCCAGTTATTATCTTAAAGTGTTATATGTCACAGAAGTAACCAAGTTTCTTTGTTAATTGCCCTTTTGAGTCCTTTGTCCATTTGCAGATAGTTGTTGTTTTACTGTGATGCTTTTTGCTTTTGCAAATATGTTTCATCTCCAGAGAAATTCCTGGAAAGGATTCTGACACAAGGGTTCTAAACTACAGGTTTCTGATAAACATTCAGATTGTAAAACTGAATTGGGTAAGAAATTACAGAATTCTAACAGAAACTAAGCTCATAGATCTGCTAACAGAAGATTAAGCTCAAGAACTGATTGATTATACAGGACTGTGTGAACTGGTGAGGATGATTATAATTTTTTTATGACTTCTGTTTGAAATATTGCTGAGTTTTGTTTTGTTTTCTCATGTTTAAGGAAATCTTTCTTTCTTTTCTCTTATGCTAACTATGACTTACAGCAATTTAGTGAAATACATCTTTATGAGCAAAACTGAAACATTTGTCTTTTTCTCCCAACCTGATCCCTCCAGAATTTGGAAACTCTTTGTGAGTACAGTTATTTCGTGGCAATATAGTTATTTGCATAAGTTCAATAAGAATTTGGTCTCCTTATAACAGGATACATTGGTTATATTACCAAGGCTTTGACTGGAATGTCATATTTGAAACATACAGGCTCAGATATGACAACACAGCTTTTCAGGAACAAAGATTGGACTTTCTGGAACTAAAGCCACTTGGAAATATGGGCCTGGTACCTTGTTTGCAGAGATTCTGGCAATCTTACCCGGTAAGTAAGGAAGCTTGCTTATCTGGCGGGTGCAAGGAACCTCAGAATATTTTGGGGGACATCGAGAAGAGAGGAGTCCACCCAAACCTGTAGGTACTGCAGGCAAAATCTGATGGCAAGTCCTTGGCTTGGCTTTTCTGGCCTCGAGAGGCCTTTACAGTTCAATCTGAGATTCCTCATAAAAATTCCAGCAAAGCAGATTTAAAAATCCTGTATAATCAATTGGTATTCTTGCTGCACTTATGTAAATAATTGGCAGACCAGTTAATCTTAATTTGGCTATCTTATAAAAATGAGGGTGATTTTAGAGAGAAAAAATTATGTTTCAGTAGAAGGTATAGTACACATTCATGGATATTAGACTCTAGCTCTTCTCTTCTGCAAGATTCATCTGTTACTAATCATAATGTTTCCTTGTGGCCATCCATCTCTGATACCTGGGAGTTCCCTGGCCACAAGCAAACCTTTTCCTTCAACACTACTGCCCAAATACTAACTAGATTAACAACAAGTTCCAAAGGTAAAGTCCCCAGCTTATCGATACACACAGGATGGACTATATCAAATTTGGGACGAATATATTTGGCTCACTCCTACTAGTGGTCAACTCAGTCAAAAGGCCACTATATGTTGGGAACAAACCAATCACACCTGTGATACGTGGCCTAATAGCACCCGACCTATGGGACAGATTCCCCGTCATATGTGTTCTCATATCATAAGCTTAAAAAATACTGATTGGTTTGGGACTGACTGGGATAGACGACCAAGCACACCTTGGTTAGCCCCTAATGGCACTCAGTGGCTATGTGGCTCCAACTTATGGCCTTGGCTGCCACCTGGATGGATTGGACGATGCACCCTAGGCTTTGTCTGGATGCAAGGTAGAACTACATTTACTATATCTCCTCCTGCTAACCTACCCAACCTGCAACAGCGCTGGACCCGCTCTGTCTTCCACTGGTATGACCATCTTTCCTCAATTTTCCTTCCCCAATTAGGAATTGAAAGTGTCATCTTGCACATGGAAGTCCTAAACAAATTTGCTATGAAGGCATTAAATGATACACAACATAGCCTTTCGCTGCTCGATTTAGAAGTGTCCCAAATGCGTAAGGCAGTCCTCCAAAACCGAATGGCACTGGACGTCTTGACAGCAGCACAGGGGGGCACCTGTGCCATTATAAAAACTGAATGTTGTGTCTATATTCCTGACTACCATCAAAATATCTCCGGCTTCCTGTCTGATATGAGCCACCAAATTAAGTCCATGTCTGACCCTGCCCTATCTCTAAACGATTGGTTGAACTCTTGGTCAGGTCCAGGTTTCTGGACTGCTATCAAAACCTTATTCATTGGGTTAATCATACTGCTTGTATTTCTTATTATAATTTGTTGTCTGTTTCGTTGTTTGTCTTCCGCATGTCAACAAAGTTTCACCTCCTGGACCACCTCTCGTCAACTCATTCTCTCGTCCCCAGAGGCTCTGGATGCCTTGTCAGCCTTGGACTCCACGGGTGCAGCCTTCTGGTCCACTGAACTTCCTACCTATACCTATGGCCCCATTTAGGGTCAGCTCTACGACCTTGTACAGCCGGAAGTAGTTACAGAAGACTGACCGTCGTCCATCCCCAAAAGATTTCGGGGCCAAATGGGTTCAGGAGGGGTTTATGATGTGGATTAAGGCTGCCCCAGCTAGAGAAGCCCAAGGTGACCTGGCCTACATGCCAAACTATATGACCCAGTGGACTTTTTTTATGGTATGAATTAGGGCTGCCCCAGGGAGAGAAGCCCAGGGCATCCTCACCTACATGCCGATCTATATGGCCAGATTTGTATCTAAAGTTATATGACCGCACAATAACCAGACCCCATCTGCACTGAAATCATTTAATGACTTTTTACATCATCTTTTCTTTTCTCCAGTAAAAATAAGTCACGTACCCATGCCTTATAAAATTAACCCTAACCCTCAACTCGGGGCAGCAGCAGGAGCTCTGACTGCCCATGGGTCCCGTCCCCATGCGGCAGCAGCAGGAGCTCTGACTACCCGTGGGTCCTGTCCCCACGCACCAGCTCTGACTGCCCATGGGTCCTGTCCCCATGCGGCAGCAGCAGGAGCTCTGACTGCCTGTGGGTCTTGTCCCCACACACTAGCTCTGCCTGCCCATGGGACCTGTCCCCATGCCAGCGGGGGCAGCAGAAGGGGCAGCAGCAGGAGCTCTGACTGCCCGTGGGTCTTGTCCCCAGGCACCAGCTCTGCCTGCCCATGGGTCCTGTCCCCATGCCAGCGGGGGCAGCAGCAAGGGCAGCAGCAGGAGCTCTG
>NW_025801610.1:0-6547 GCF_021613505.1 Equus quagga | reverse complement strand
AACAAAAAACTTTAAATGGCATAATCTACAGGAATGCCAAAAAACCAGAGAGAAGAGCCAAGATGGCACCGTGAGTAGTCCTCTTTGTCTCTCGCCCTTCGAGTCTACAATTATTTGGACACTTATCGCTTGACAAAGGATATCCAGACAGCATCTCAGGACGTCTGAGACACACACGCGACTATACATCGGAAGGCGGATGGACTTTCCTCCGGGAGGAGGTGGAAATAGGTGAGGGCTCTCCGACCCCGACGGGCAGCCTGGTACCCGCAAGCGGCTTTCTTCCAACGGACGCCATCAGAGGATCCACGCACGTCTAGGGCAGGAGCGAGAACACAACAGAGGAGCGACGCTGGAAACAGGTGACCAGAACCCTACCTAAACCCCCTGCAATTACTCCTAAACGCAGAGGGAAACTTTGGAGTTGCACACCTGAGCCCGCGGGGAGAGTCTCTCCCCGCCATTGGCGGGGGGATCCAGCCTGGTGCTCGGGGCGCCCGGAGGGGCCCAGAGAGAGACACGGAGGGCACGGAGATCTCCCAGCTGCCGTTGCCCGCCCCGTGGGACTAGGGATTGCCGGAGATCTCGGAGAGGACCGGGGCGGGGGGAACTTTCAAAAGACCGGTCCTGCGACCCGGAGGGGAAGCGCCGGAGCTCCGCCCGGGCAGCAGACAAAACTCTCTGCCTGCCATTAGCAGAGGGGCCACGCTGAGCATTCACGGCTCCGGCAGAGGCCCGGAGAGAATCCCAGAGGGCTGGGCGACCCCCAGCTGCCGTTGCCCGCCCCGTGGGGCTAGGGATTGCCGGAGATCTCGGAGAGGACCGGGGTGGGGGGAACTTTCAAAAGGCCGGTCCTGCGACCCGGAGGGGAAACGCCGGAGCTCCGCCCAGGCAGCAGACAAAACTCTCTGTCTGCCATTAGTAGAGGGGCCACGCTGAGCATTCACGGCTCCGGCAGAGGCCGGGAGAGAAGCCCTGAGGGCGGGGCGACCCCCAGCTGCCGTTGCCCACCCCGTGAGGCTAGGGATTGCTGGAGATCTCAGAGAGGACTGGGGCTGGAGAGAGTTCCAGAGACCCAGCTTAGTAGCCTAGGGGGAAACCCTACAGGCTCACAGCAGCCTTAGGGAAAGCCTCTGCACAGCACCAGTAGAAGGCACCCAGCCGCCAGCCACAAGGCTGGAAGACCCCAGGGCAAAAGCAGCATAGCTAGGTGTACTAACCACAGACTGTAGAAGATGCCAATAGCTATCCTGCGACCTATAGAGGACAAGTGAGATTTGGTGGGTGCCGACAGCAACGGAGCGACAAATATAAGTGATCCCACCCCTGGCTGCTGGAAAAGCCCATAACACCGTTACAGACCCCAAGGAGAGAGCACATCTAGGTGGGCTGCAACAGTAGGCACCTGCAGCCTGAAGCCCCCCTGTGACGGCCCCCACGGCAGAGGAGGGAATCCAAAGGGCCACTGTGGCTACGAAGAGGGGCCCAGGCCCAGTTAGCAACTACGGACAGGATTCCTGGTTGGTGAAATATAAACAGCTGCTCCTCCCTCCGCAGCAGCTGAAACAAGTGAAAGGAGCAACTAAACTCTATTTCCATGCGGAGGCACAAATCAACAACATCAAGCAATATGAAAAAATACATTAAATCTCCAGAACAGAAAGAAAGCAACAAATACACAGAAAACAATCCCAAAGAAAATGAGATGTATAACCTAAATGACGATGACTTCAAAACAGCCATCATTAAGATTCTCAATGAGTTAAGAGAGAATTCTGACCGACAACTCAACGAGTTCAGGAGCTATGTTACAAAAGAGTTTGATACGATAAAGAAGAACCAAACAGAAATATTGGAAATGAAGAACACAATAGAGGAGATTAAGAAAAATCTAGATGCTCTGAACAGTAGGGCCGATAATATGGAGGAAAGAATTAGCAATTTGGAAGATGGCAATATAGAATTGTTGCAGGCAGAGGAGGAGAGAGAAGCAAGACTTAAAAGAAATGAAGAAACTCTCCGAGAATTATCAGACACAATTAGGAGATGCAACGTAAGGATTATAGGTATACCAGAGGGAGAAGAGAAGGAGAAAGGGGCAGAAAACCTATTCAAAGAAATAATGGCCGAGAACTTCCCAAATCTGGTGAGGGAGATGGATCTTCAGGTGACAGAAGCCAATAGATCTCCAAACTTTATCAATGCAAGAAGACCAACTCCACGGCATATAGTAGTGAAGCTAGCAAAAGTCAACGAAAAGGAGAAAATATTAAGGACAGCCAGGCAAAAGAAACTAACCTACAAAGGAACTCCCATCAGGCTATCAGCAGATTTCTCAGCAGAAACTTTACAGGCTAGAAGAGAGTGGAATGATATATTCAAAAATCTGAAGGACAAAAATCTACAGCCGAGAATTCTCTACCCAGCGAAAATATCCTTCAAATACGATGGAGAAATAAAAACTTTCCCAGATAAACAAAAATTAAGGGAGTTCATTGCCACAAAACCTCCTCTTCAGGAAATCCTCAGGAAAACCCTCATTCCTGAAAAATCCAAAAAAGGAAAGGGGCTACAAAACCAAGAGCAGAGGAGATAAGTAGAAGGACAACAACAGAGAGTAGCAGTTCTACATCAGAACAGATTAAACCATGGGACGAGAAACAAAGGAAACTGAAAAAAACCGGAAAACAAGACACAAAATGGGAGTGGTAGGCCCCCACGTCTCAATAATCACTCTAAATGTAAATGGATTGAACTCCCCAATCAAAAGACACAGAGTGGCAGGATGGATCAAAGAACAAGATCCAACAATATGCTGCCTCCAGGAAACACACCTCAGCCCCAAAGACAAACACAGACTCAGAGTGATGGGATGGAGAACAATACTCCAAGCTAATAATGAACAAAAGAAAGCAGGTGTCGCTATACTAATATCAGACAAGGTAGATTTCAAAGCAAAACAGATAAAGAAAGATAAAGAGGGACAGTATATAATGATAAAAGGGACTCTCCACCAAGAAGACATAACACTTATAAATATATACGCACCCAACACAGGAGCACCAAAATTTGTAAAGCAACTCTTAATAGAACTAAAAGAAGACATCAACAACAATACAATAATAGTAGGGGACCTCAACACACCATTAACACCAATGGACAGAACATCCAGACAGAAAATCAACAAGGAAATAATAGAATTAAATGAAAAATTAGACCAGATGGACTTAATAGATATATATAGAACACTTCATCCAAAAACAGCAGGTTACACATTCTTCTCAAGTGCACATGGAACATTCTCAAGGATTGACCATATTTTGGGAACCAAAGCAAACATCAATAAATACAAGAGAGTTGAAATAATATCAAGCATCTTTTCTGATCATAACGCTATTAAACTAGAAATCAACTACAAGAAAAAAGCAGAGAAAGGTGCAAAAATGTGGAGACTAAACAACACGCTTCTCAACAAACAATGGATCATTGAAGAAATTAAAGAAGAAATCAAATATTATCTGGAGACAAATGAAAATGAGAACACGACATACCAAATCATTTGGGATGCAGCAAAAGCAGTCCTAAGAGGGAAATTCATCGCAATACAGGCTCACCTCACTAAACAAGAAAAAGCTCACGTAAGCAACCTCAAACGACACCTAACAGAACTAGAAAAAGAAGAACAAACAAAACCCAGAGTCAGTAGAAGGAGGGAAATAATAAAAATAAGAGCAGAAATAAACGATATTGAAACAAAAAAGACAATAGAAAGGATCAATGAAACAAAGAGTTGGTTCTTCGAAAGAATTAACAAAATTGACAAACCCCTAGCCAGACTCACCAAGAAAAGAAGAGAGAAAGCGCAAATTAATAAAATCAGGAATGACAGAGGAGAAATCACAACAGATACCAATGAAATACAAGAGATCATAAGAGAATACTATGAAAAACTATATGCCAACAAATTGAACAACTTGGAAGAAATGGACAAATTCCTAGACTCATACAATCTCCCCAAACTGAATCAGGAAGAAATGGAGAATCTGAATAGACCAATCACAAGTAAGGAAATAGAAACGGTAATCAAAAACCTCCCCAAAAACAAGAGTCCAGGACCAGACGGCTTCTCTGGAGAATTCTACCAAACATTCAAAGAAGACTTAATACCTATTCTCCTCAAACTGTTCCAGAAAATTGAGAAAGATGGAGAACTCCCTAACACATTCTATGAAGCCAACATCACTCTGATCCCCAAACCTGACAAGGACAACACAAAGAAGGAGAACTACAGGCCGATATCACTGATGAACATAGATGCAAAAATCCTCAACAAAATTTTGGCAAACCGATTACAGCAATACATCAAAAAGATTATACACCATGATCAAGTGGGATTTATACCAGGGACACAGGGATGGTTCAACATCCGCAAGTCAATCAACGTGATACACTACATCAACAAAATGAAAAACAAAAACCACATGATCATCTCAATAGACGCAGAGAAAGCATTCGACAAGATCCAACACCCATTTATGATAAAAACCCTCAGTAAAATGGGTATAGAAGGAAAGTACCTCAACATAATAAGGCCATATATGATAGACCCACAGCCAACATCATACTCAATGGACAAAAGCTGAAAGCCATCCCTCTGAGGACAGGAACAAGACAAGGGTGCCCACTTTCACCACTCCTATTCAACATAGTACTGGAGGTGCTGGCCAGAGCAATTCGGCAGGAAAAAAAAATAAAAGGAATCCAAATAGGTAACGAAGAAGTAAAACTCGCGCTGTTTGCAGACGACATGATCTTATACATAGAAAACCCCAAAGAATCCAGAGAAAAACTATTAGAAATAATCAACAACTACAGCAAAGTAGCAGGGTATAAAATTAACGTGCATAAATCAGTAGCATTTCTATACACTAACAATAAACTAACAGAAAAAGAACTCAAGAACTCTATCCCATTCACCATCGCAACGAAAAGAATAAAATACCTTGGGATAAACTTAACCAAGGAAGTGAAGGATCTATACAATGAAAACTACAAGACTTTCTTGAAAGAAATTGACGATGACATAAAGAGATGGAAAGACATTCCTTGCACATGGATTGGAAGAATAAACATAGTTAAAATGTCCATACTACCTAAAGCAATATACAGATTCAATGCTATCCCAATCAGAATCCCCAGAACATTCTTCACAGAAATTGAACAAACAATCCTAAAATTCATATGGGGGAACAAAAGACCACGAATTGCTAAAGCAATCTTGAGCAAGAAAAACAAAGCCGGCGGAATCACAATCCCCGATTTCAAAACATACTACAAAGCTACAGTGATCAAAACAGCATGGTACTGGTACAAAAACAGGTCCACAGATCAATGGAACAGAATTGAAAGCCCAGAGATAAAACCACACATCTATGGACAGCTAATCTTCGACAAAGGAGCAGAGGGCCTACAATGGAGAAAAGAAAGTCTCTTCAACAAATGGTGCTGGGAAAACTGGACAGCCACATGCAAAAGATTGAAAATCGACCATTCTTTTTCACCACACACCAAAATAAACTCAAAATGGATCAAAGACCTAAAGATTAGGCCTGAGACAATAAGTCTTTTGGAAGAGAATATAGGCAGTACACTCTTTGACATCAGTTTCAAAAGAATCTTTTCGGACACTGTAACTCCTCAGTTGAGGGAAACAATAGAAAGAATAAACAAATGGGACTTCATCAGACTAAAGAGCTTCTTCAAGGCAAGGGAAAACAGAATTGAAACAAAAAAACAGCTCACTAATTGGGAAAAAATATTTACAAGCCACTTATCCGACAAAGGGTTAATCTCCATAATATACAAAGAACTCACACTGCTTAACAACAAAAAAACAAACAACCCGATCAAAAAATGGGCAGAGGACATGAACAGACATTTCTCAAAAGAAGATATGAATATGGCCAATAGACACATGAAAAGATGTTCATCATCACTAATCATCAGGGAAATGCAAATCAAAACTACACTAAGATATCACCTTACCCCCGTTAGATTGGCAAAAACAGCCAAAACCAAGAACGACAAATGTTGGAGAGGTTGTGGAGAAAGAGGAACCCTCATACACTGTTGGTGGGAATGCAAACTGGTACAGCCACTATGGAAAACAGTATGGAGATTTCTCAAAAAGTTAAAAATAGAAATACCCTATGACCCAGCCATCCCATTACTGGGTATCTATCCTAAGAACCTGATATCAGATATCTCAAGAGTCCGTTGCACCCCTATGTTCATCGCAGCATTATTTACAATAGCCAAGACGTGGAACCAGCCTACATGCCCAGAAACTGATGATTGGATAAAGAAGATGTGGTATATATACACAATGGAATACTACTCAGCCATAAAAAAAGACGAAATTGGCCCATTCACAACAATGTGGATGGACCTCGAGGGCATTATGTTAAGCGAAATAAGTCAGTCAGAGAAAGACGAACTCTATATGACTCCACTCATAGGTGGAAATTAGTATATTGAGAAGGAGATC
>NW_025801609.1:0-4337 GCF_021613505.1 Equus quagga | reverse complement strand
AATCTATAAAATAAGGATAATATAAGTACGTGGCCAGCATGATTGCCTTGAGTATTAAATGCGATGATGCCTGCAAAATACCGGTCTGTAGTGACTGTGCAGTAACTGTTAGCCATCAGTACTATTATTCATCTGCTGGAAAGTTCTATGAGGTCAGTAGGGCAGTGGTTCCCTTTTTGATATGAACAAAGTAAGGACCCCAGTGGTGAATTGATTTGCTCAAGGTTGTACAAGACAGGCAGCCAAGTCAGAGGTCAAATCCCAACCCTTGAGTCCAGAGCCTTTGGATTTCTGCCCAACTTCTTGAGGTCAAGACCTGAGAAGCAAGTACTGGTGAATGGGGTCCCCCACAGCTTGGGTGCTGTTTAAGAATTCTGAGGAGAGGAGATTCCCCTTGCTGGCTTCAGTTTTCAGTGTCAACATTAAGTTATGATGATGTATGACATGAGATTGTGTCCCCCGCTGGCCCCTGAAAGTTGCATTTCTCTGAGGGTGACTACAGAGGATCCATTTTGCTGTTCTCAGTAGGTCTGGAGTGACCTACTCTAGTCCCTCTGCTTGGGACACAAAGCTCGTTGCCCTCATGAGCCATTTCTCACAGCAGCCACTCAGGGACTTCCTACATACTTCTAGTTTGCCTGTATGGTGACCCCCGTTGGGGTGTCATCACTTCATTAAAATACAGAATTAAAGTTTGTCACTGGACACCCAGCCAGCTGTCAGGATCCCCCCCTCCTCCTGCCACTGTCACACACTTGGTACTTCCCAGTATAGTGTGGTGTTTAGGGAATTCTGGAGTCAGACAGATGTGAGTTCAAGGTCTAGGTGTGACACTAAATGTGGACTTGGTTCAATTTTTCAGCCTCTGAATCTGAATCTCCATTTGTTCATCAGTAAAATGGGTATTTGGATAATGAAAAGCAGGCAGATAATACATCCTCGGGCTGTGGTAGTTCATGAGACTGTGTCAGTGAGCTATGACTACACTAATGTCACAGAACAGATAACCATAAACCTTAGGGGCACATGACAATCAGCAATCCACAGAAGAACAAATGTAAGTAGCCAACCCAAATGTGGACAGATTTCCCTGCATTAGTAAACAAAGCATGTCCAATTAAAGAAAACCCAAGATACCATTTTTCATCTATACTTAACTGGAACTCTTTAAAAGATAGACTTTACTTTTTAGAACAGTTTTGAGATTGCTAGAAAATTTAAGAAAGACAGCACAGAGAGTTCCCATACACCTCTGTTCTGGTTTGCTATCACTAGCATCTTACCTCAATAGGGGATATTCGTTACAGCAGATGAAATTATACAGGTTCATTGTTATTAACTAGATGTATGACTGTTGACGTTGACCTTGATCGCCTGGCTAAGGTAGTGCTTGTCCGTTTTCTCCACTGCAAAGTTACTGCCCCCTCTTTCCATACTGTGCACTTTAGGAAGGAATTCCATGCACAGGTCTCTCCCTGGTTGATGCCCCCTCAGCTCTCAGAATCAGGGCAGCAAAAGGAAGATGTGCACAGCTGACTCTCCCAGTTCAGGCCTCATCCTGATGCAGTACCACGTGACCTATATAGTGAGGGGTATGTCTTCAATAGCCAATATTTACTGAATACCTACCTGGTGTTGAGTCTGGTGGTTGGCAGTGGAATGCCAGGCTGTGCTAGACAGCCTCATCCCTGCTCAGGGAGCTTACCCTGAAGTAGGAACATTAGGCTGGGAGGCATACATGGGGCCATCCTTCCCCAACTTCACCACTGGAGACAGGGAGGCCAGAGAGGACACTGCTGCACTCATGGGTCTGTGATGGGATGAGCGTTGGCGGGATGATAGGAGAGCAGGGAATCAGAGGCAACACGAGAGCTGAGGGCACCTGGGAATGACGTGAAGAGTCCTCAGGTTTAGGCGAAGATGTAGAAAAGTCCATGAAACGATATAAACAGAGGAAGATGGAGATAAATCACATGACCTGGGAGAAGTGAACTACCAGGGAAATGAGATTAGAATTCAGGAATTACGAGACCCTGGCAGGGCAAGCGCCTTAGGAATCCCAGAAGATGTGCTTTGGTTTGTCAGGTGAAGGGGCTTGGTGATCGGTTGAATGTGATCTACTGAGGCTGCTGGAAAGGAAGACAGGGAGAGGCCACATGTCAGCAGGGTGAGAAGTGAAGGGTGGGTGAGAGAGTTGACAGAGGGAGGACAGATTCCCCTCCAGGAAAGCTTGCATGGGAAGTGTAAGATGGAGGAGTCCAAATCTGGATGTCCTTCACTGTGTTTCATAAAAATAGAACAATGTTAATTTCTAGATTTTTGTCACAGGAGAAGATAAATTCAAAGCTTATAGATGGATTACCCTTTAAAACATTAACTGTTTATGTCCAACAAAGAAAATTTGCTTCTTTGGCCCCAGCTTGGTGCCATAAAAGTACTATAGTCAAAAACATTCTTTACCACCTTACTGGTCTCCTCAGTAAGATGAGTTGAATAACATTTGGGCTCAAGTTTAGACTCTATTGTGTGAGATTCATGTGTTTAACTTTTTGAAAATTGGTCTCTGACACGTTGGGAGCTTATTTCCTGAGATGTCTGAGAGGATCCTGCCACCTAATCTACTGACCCTGTGGTGACTGAGGACTGGAATCTTCAAGCTCAGGAATTACTGTTCTTGAGTCCTGAGGTGATTCCCAGGAGCTACGAAAACTTTCCTTTTCTGACCCTGTATTTTTCTAGAAATTCACCACCCCCACACACTTTTTTCTTACAAGGGGCTGAAAATGATTTCGGGGGCATTAGCTGACTGGTGTCTATGTGATGAGAACGTAACGGAGGTAGTAGAATTTTCGAGAAAGCGTTCTTGGTGGGATATTACAGGAAGGAAAGGAAAGGAAAGGGTCGAGTATGATTATGGAGACTCTAATCTTCAGTGACTGACAGCATTGCAGACAGGGAGCTGGGTGGACCCACGCCACGAGGGGCCTCGGCGTCATTCTGCAGTTGTGCCTTTTTGTAAGTCACTATCACTCTCACTGGCTTGGATTCGAAAGGTTGCTTGGTTGACACTCCTGAAATGAAAAACCAACGATTGTCTTAGTATAAGCATATTCTCAGATACTAGACTCATCTCATTGCGATGAAATGGATTTTCCTAAAGACTTCCTCAGAGCATTGAGGTAAATGTCTGAAACCAAGAAATGTCAAAAATAGGAAGGGGCTCATGATACAGGCCCCCAGGTTCTGAATCTAAACTCTACCTTCTAGAATGGACTCCTGCCCGTTAGCTGTGATTAGCGAGGCGCCAATAATACCAGCTCTAGCCTCGGGGCACTTCTACTAGCCTTATTAAATACTTTTTCACCAATTTATTTTACATCCATTCTCTTATTTCATCTTTACAACAATCCTAAGATTTAAACATTATTACCCCCCACAGTTTAGAGATGAAGAAACTGAGAACGAGCTAGAATAATTGGCCAAAGATCAAACAGCCAGGCAATGGTAGCACAGGAGTTTGCAGTACTCTGAAAGGTTGTCTGACATCAAGTCAGCTCCTTTTTTCTCAATGATGCTGCTCCTCTTAATCTGTTTCAAAGAGCACTGGAATTTCTCGGTGCTTCAGGGACCACTGAGCAGCAGCGCCTCGGGGCCCTCACTCTGGTTTCAACCAGAGCACGTCTATTATACACATAATAGATTGGAAGTTTTGTTTGAAAAAGTTCCCAGACACTCTATTATCCCATGATGTCTCCTAAAGCTGTTACAAGCTGCACCAGCAACTTTTGAAGTCAGAGACCTCGACTTCTTCTTTCTTTGGTCTCACAACAGTGTGCAACCCTGCCTGACCTGTGAGCCAGCCTGTGGAAGGAGGAGCAGATGGGAATCACTGCCCTTGGGATGTGTTCTGGGATCCCCCGTCTAGGTATCTCCCATGACCCCTGGCAGCCTCGCTGCCTGTTTCTCACCGAAGTCAGTCGAAGGATCTGCAGCTTTCTCGCTGCCATCACAATGCATGGAGCTCTCCCCCAGGAGGGAAGCAACGTCTTCTCCGAAGTCAGTCGAAGGATCTGCAGCCTTCTCGCTGCCATCACAATGCATGGAGCTCTCCCCCAGGAGGGAAGCAATGTCTTCTCCGAAGTCAGTCGGAGGATCTGCAGCCTTCTCGCTGCCATCACAATGCATGGAGCTCTCCCCCAGGAGGGAAGCAATGTCTTCTCCAAAGATTTGGAGGCAATTCTCAATCAAAAATTGCACAAGAGAAATCTGCAACACAAAAGGGTAAAAACAGGGTGTTCTTTTTCATATGGCATAGTTATAAATCACATTTCATACAT
>NW_025801608.1:0-1066 GCF_021613505.1 Equus quagga | reverse complement strand
AAAGTCTCTAAGAGTCATTCTCTTTCTGGTGCAGATGCTTTTACTAATGGAAATTTCCTTTATAAACATAAATTTCCTTTCCAAAGAGGAAGTCTATCCTTCATTTAAAGCAGTCAAGGTGGAGATCAAGAGTTTTTCCTGCATCTGCTGGCTCTTGATTGCTTTTGGCTCAAAATAATTTGTATGTCAAAGTACCATACTTTGGGGATCTTCAGCATTCCTTCAAGAAGAACCACCTTGTTCTTGGAAGTCTCTGTCTCCTCCCCAACCCAGATGCACTCAAGATGTTAGGGGCCAACAGCAAACAGGGTTCTGCCTCAAAAAGTTTTGGGGAAGCCTCTTCACCCTCAAAGGCCTGAGACACACTAGAGGGATAGATCACTGCAGGTTCTTCAGCCATTGAAAATAACATAAACAGCTCCATTCTCATAAATTTAACAACTTGAAAACAAGGAACAATTTACCAAAAATTTCAAACTAACAAGACTCAACCAAGATGATGGTATTTTCCTTGATCGGGTGCTGCTAGCCAAGCTTTTTGCCACAAAACTCAAGACTTGGATTCATGCAACACACCTGAACAAAGCACAAACTCTGGGGGGAACTGCACATCATTTGATGACTTAAAAATAAAGATTTCTCCAAATGGAAGCAGACAGTATCTGATGCGAAGGTTTCCAAGGTGTCTGGACCAGGTCTGTTGTAAGTTTGTCTGCCAAACCTTTGAGGACGACGTGACACTTCAGATCATCTCCAATGCCTATGATCTTGGTAACATGCAAACTTCAGGTAAAAAGTGCCAGAGAGTTCTCCCTCCTCTCACTCCGTGTTCCTCAAATGTGGCCACAATAGGTTTCCAATCTGTGTGTTTTTCCTCCAACATGGGACATGACTCCCAGAGAAGCTCCTTCCTGGCATCGAGGGACAAGAGGCTACTGAAACTGGAAAAATCTGACTGCACATCAACAGTGCTTTCAGAGAAAGATCACAATCAAAATGGGGACATGTGAAAGTTAATAAATGGAAACGTAGTTGAAATAGTGTTGGAAGGCTAATAGAGGGAGTT
>NW_025801607.1:0-4326 GCF_021613505.1 Equus quagga | reverse complement strand
TGACAGTTGGTTCCATGGTGTCTGGCAGGTAGTTCCTGTGTGTCTGGTAGGTGGTTCTGGTACATTCTTAAGGTGGTACCGGCATATCCGGCAGGTCGCTGCTGTGTGTACGGGACCCGATGCCATTGTGTCGGGTTGGTGCTTTCAGAGTGTCCGGGTGTTGGTTCCGGTGTGTCTGGCAGTTGGTTCCCACATGTCCGGTGGGTGATTCTGGCGTGTCCAGCAGGTGTTTCCCGCATTTTATGGAAATTGGTTCTGGCATATCCAGGACGTGGTTCCAGAGTATCTGGCAGGTGATTTTGGTGTGTGCGGCAGATTGTTCCAACATGTTAGGCTGGTGGTTCCGGCTTGTGTGGCAGGTGTTTGTGGGGTGTCCGGCACCTGGTTCTGGCATCTTCGGCAGGAGGTTTCAGTGTATCTGGCACCTGGTTGCATCATATCCAACAGGTGGTTCCGAAGTGTCTGGCAGGTGGTTCCTTGTGTCTGGCATGTGGTTCTGGTACGTTAGGAAGATGGTCCCAGCATGTCCGTTGGGTGCTTCTGGAATGTGCAGGAGTTGGTTCTGGGGTGTCAGAGTCATGGTTCCAGTGTGTCCGGTGGGTGGTTCCAGGTGGATCTGGCGTGGCCAGTGGGTGCTTCAGGTGTGTCTGGAGTGTCATTCAGGCATGTCTGTGTGGTGGTTCCAGAGTGTCCGGTGGGTGGTTCCCACGTGTCTGTCGGGTTTTTCCGGCGTCTAAGGAGCCTGGTTCCAGCGTATCCGGCAGGTGATTTTGTCGTGTCCGGCAGGTGGTTCCAGCGAGTCAAGCACGTGGATTTGGCATGTTCGGCAGGTGGTTCAGGCATGTCCAGCAGGTGGTTCAGGTCTGTCCGGGAGGTGGTTCCGGCGTGTCCGGCACATGGTTCTGGCATATGTGAGAGGTGGTTCCGGCATGCCCTGCGTGTGATTCCAGAGTGTCCATCAAGTGGTTCTGGCATATCCGGCAGGTGATTTCGGCGTGAGTCAGGTGGTTCTGGCATGTCCTGCAGGTGCTTCTGGCGTGTTCTGGACCTGATTCTCGCATCTGTGGTGGGTGGTTCCAGAGTGTCCAGATGATGGTTCCGATGTGTCCAAAAGTTGGTTCCAGCCTGTCAGTCAGGTGGTTCTGCTGTGTCTGGAATGTCATTCCATATTGTCCTGCATTTCGTTTTGGTATGTATGATGATTTGTTCCAGAGCGTCCAGAATTTGGTTACATCGTGTCCGGCTTGTGGTTCCGGCATTTTAGTCACATGGTTCCATCATGCCTGGGGCATGATTCTGTCTTGTCTGACCTGTGGTTCCAGCGTGTCCGTTGACTGGATCAGGGCTGTCTGTCGGCTTCTTACTTCCTGTTCAACAGGTGTTTCTGGCATGCCCATGAACTGGTTCCTGTGTGTCTGGCAGGTGGTTGTAGTTTGTCCACCACATTGTTCCAGCATGTTTGGATGGTGGTTGTAGGGGGTCTGGCAGATGGCTCAGGTCTCTCCAGCAGGTGGTTCAGGTTGCCTGGCAGGTGGTTGAGTCATGTCCAGCACCTGGTTCTCGCTTATCTGGCAGATAGTGCTGGCGTGCCCGGCAGGTGGTTCTGGACTGTCCACCAAGTGATTCAGGCGTATCGGGCAAGTGCTTCATTCTTCTCTGACAGGTGGTTCAGGCCTGTCCAGAAGGTGGTTCTGGCATGTCCAGCACCCAGTTTTGGCATATCTGACTGGTGGTTCCGGTGTGCCCAGCATGTAGTTCCAGAGTGTCTGTCAAATGTTTCAGGCGTATCTGGCAGGTGGTTCTGTCTTGTCTGGCAGGTGGTTCAGTTTTGTCTGGCAGGTGGCTCCGGCATGTCTGGCCAATGGTACTGATGTGTCATTCATGTGGTTCCAGTGAGTCCAGCAGGGGCTTCCTGTGTGTCTGGCATGAGTTGCCGGTATGTCTGTAAGGTGGTTCTGACGTGTCCGGTGGGTGCTTCTGGGGTGTCTGGCAGTTAGTTCCTGCATGTCTGGTGGGTGATTTGGCGTGTCCAGGAGCTGATTCAGTCATGTCTGGTTGGTGGTATCAATGTTTCCGATGGTGGTTCTGGCATGTCCGGCAGGTTTTTCTGGCCTGTCTGGAAGATGATTCTGGCGCATTCTAGACTTGATACCAGTATGACCAGCAGGTGATTCACACAAGTCTGGCAGGTTGTTCAGGCTTGTCCAGCAGGTGGTTCTGGTGTTTCTGGCACCTGGGCCTGGCATATCCAACGTGTGGTTCCAACGTGTCCGGTGTTTGCTTCTGGGGTGTCTGGCAGTGGATTCCTACATTTCTGGTGGGTGATTCCGGCATGTCCGGCAAGTGGCTACAGCGTGTCCGAGACCTGATTGCATCGGGATGGGTTGGTAGTTTCGGCATGTCCAGGTGGTGGTTCCAGCATTTCTGGCAGGTATTTCCAGTCTGTCCAGAATTTGGTTATGGCATATCTGGGACCTGGTCCTGGCACATCTGGCCAGTGATTTCAGTGTGTCCAGCAGGCTGCTGCGGCATGTCTGGCAGGTGGTTCTCGCTTTTCTGGCAGGTGGATCTACTGTGTCCGGCACCTGGTTCTGGCATATCCAACAGGTGGTTCCAGAGATTCCGGCAGGTGGATCCAGGGTGTCAGGCAGGTGATTCCGGCGTGTCCAGCTGCTGGTTCAGCCGTGTTTGGTGGGTGGATCAGTGCTATCCAGCAGGTAGATCAGTCGTGTCTGGCGGTTGGTTTCTGCATATCTGGTGGTTGTTCCAGCCTGTCAGTCAGTTGGTTCCGGTGTGTCCAGAAGATGGTTCCGTTGTGTCCGGTGGGTGATTTTCCACTTCCTGTATGTAATTCCAGCGTGTCCAGAAGGTGCTTCCGGCCTGTCCAAGACCTGATTCTGGAGTCTCCAGTGTCTGGTTCCAGAGTGTCTGGGTGGTGGTTCCGACATGTCTGGCATTTGGTTCTAGCATGTCAGGCAGGTGGTTCACTGCTGGGAGCCATCAGCCTACAAGTTAAGCCTCTGCCTTGTGACACGGTCCAGGAGAGAGATGAAGGGACGCACGGCGACCCTCAAGGGAATCTACCAGGCTGCCCTTGCAACAAGTCTCCCTGGTACTTTTGACTTTCCTGCTTCTGCTTACTCTGTTCTACACCTGGTGTTATTTCAGGAGAATTCAGCCCAGCCCTGGTAATGAGAATGATACAATACAATATTCTAGGGAAAGTTCTGGGGAAAAACATCTTCTAGGGAAAGAACATTCTGACCCGTCCTTCGGTCAGGTGAAGCGATGGGAGTGGAGAGGGAACAAAGAAATCTGTGGCCCCCACAGATCTCTCTGGGAGGACGGTGGTTGCCACGGCCCATTGAGTCAGGAGGCCGCTGGGGGTAGCCTCCTTGAAGTACAGAATTACAGAAGCTTGACTCCCCCCAGGCCTGCACACAAGCCATTGCTCTTAGGACTATTGTCTACCTTACAATCAATTACTCTTAGGACTATTGTCTACCTTGCAAAAACCCGCTTACGCGAGCCAAAGATATGTCCTGGGACTGTTTCATGAAATCATCCTTGCATACCCTGAGCCCTATATAAATCATACATACACAAAATAAAGTTAGACTTGGACACTAAACTCCTTGTCTCACTGCCTGCTCCCTCGCTGACACCGTCCATCCCTCAGGAGACCCTGTTCGGCTGGGGCTGGACCCCAGCAGTTCACATGTTTCTGTTGGATGGTTCCGGTGTGTCCAGTGGGTAGTTCTGGCATGTCCGGCAGGTTGTTCAGGCATGTCTGTCAGCTGGTCCAGGTGCATCAAGCACATGGTCAAGGAATGGCCCTTCTGAGGTCCACATATTTCTGAAACGTGGTTCTCATGTGACCGAAAGGTGCGTTGTGCATGTCTGGCAGGTGATTCAGGCCTCTCTGGGCAGGGCATTCAGGGTGTCAGGCAGGTGGTCCAGGTTGGTCTGGCATGTGGTTCCTGCATGTCTGGCATGTCATTCCAGTATGTCTGGTCTGTGGTTCCAGTGTGTCCAGCAGGTGGTTCTGGAGTGTCCGGTACCTGGCTCTGGCGTGCTGTGCAGGTGATTCCGGCATGTCCAACTGATGGTTCCAGTGCATGCTGAATTAGATTATGGTGCATCAGGCAGTTGGTCCTGTCGTGCCCACCAGGTGGTTCAGGCTGGTCAGGCAGGTGGTTCAGTCGTGCTCAACACCTGGTTCTGGCATGTCTGACACCTGTATTTGGCATATCAGGCAGGTGGTCCCAGCGTGTCTGGCAGGTGGTTCATGCAAGGCTGTCAGGGGGTTCACGCTTTTCCAGCATG
>NW_025801606.1:0-1110 GCF_021613505.1 Equus quagga | reverse complement strand
ATGGTTGTTACAGCCATCTGGGGCAGGCGTCCGAGGTAGTGTAGAGGCAGTTGGGAAACGACGTTAGACAGTGCCACTCATCCTCAGCAAGTACAGCAGCATTGTCAGCAGATGTGAGCATAGCAATAAACGTTTGCCAAACAGAACCAATTAAAAGGTGCAAAGAATAGAAATAATGAACCTCAAAAAGGGAAGCATGCCAGTAGGAGAAATAAGATATCTAAGACTATGCTTCGCCAAACAGATGCAAGCTATGTAAACCAAAACCTGGCAAAGCTTTGAGGAAAGAAATTCCAGAAGACCTAAGGAAACGGAAGGCTATTTCATGCTCTTCGAATGGAGGAGCTAATACACTTGAAACGTCCATACCCCATAAAGCAATCTGTGGATTCCATGCAATCCCAGTCCAAGTTGCAGCAATCTTTCTCACAGAAATAGAGAGAGGATAGTAAAGCCTCTATCAAGCAGCAAAGGAATCTGAATACCCAAAGGAATCCTGAGGAAAACGAACAAAGCATGACATATCACACTGTCTGATTTCCTGATGTAGGACGGAGCGCAACGAACCGAAATGGCACAGTCTGGGTCCAAAAACAGGCACACAGACACATGGAACAGAATCGAGAGCCCAGAGGTCAACTTACGTACATATGGAGAACCCATTTTCGACAAGGGAACCAAGAGGAGACAGCAGAGAAAGGAGAGTCTCGACAAGCAACGGTGCATGGAAGACTGCACAGCCACATGTAACACAATGAGAGTAGACCATGATGTTACACCAGGCACACACACCACCTCGAAATGGATTAAAGCCTTGAATGGAATACTTGAAACCGTGCAACTTCTAGGAGACAACCCAGGCAGCTTGCTCTTTGGCATCTGGCTTAGCCACCTATTTGGAAGAAGCATGTTTGACTAGTCTAGGGCAACAAAGGAAACAAGAAACAAACGGGACCTCATACACTGCAGAAGCTTCTGCCCAGACAAGGAAACCATCGACTCAGTGCAAAGTCAGCACAACAACTGGGAGAGGATGTTTTCAAAACACACATCAGACAAGGGGTTAAGAGCCAAAAGATCCAATGACCTCATACGTCTCCAAAAGAGAAA
>NW_025801605.1:0-1414 GCF_021613505.1 Equus quagga | reverse complement strand
ATTGGTGAAGACCAGAATCTCTCTCTCCAGAATCCAGACCCCTTACCCAGGGGCTTTGGTAGATCTCCAGAAGTGTTCCAACCTTAGCTGCAAATGCTGAAGTTGTTCCTAAAACAGTGGCCCCAGTTTTGCTCTAGTCTGGTGGTTGTAGTTAGAGAGAGTTCAATTCCCTAAGGAGAGTCAGAGTGGTCTCCAAGGTCTTGCGGTCACTGGGACAGGCAGTGTACACATCAAAACCTAAGGGCAGGTTGAGGAGTCAAGAAGGGTTCTCATTGGTCTCCTCAATGGTGAAGGAAAGGCCAGTACATCTTGGTACCTCTTCCAGAGCCACCAAAACTGAGGGGGCAGCAGTCGGGTGAATGGGCCAATAATGTCATTCAGGGAGAAATCCTAAGGTGAGCCAAGGGAAAGGCAGTGTTTGAGAGTCAGGTTTCCCATTCAGAGACCCTCCTGTCTTGGCAATTGGAGATGGTATGAATATGGTTCCCAGGGTTCTGGAATACTCTGGCATGAATCCCTCACTGTGATGAGACAGATCACCAAGAGAGGCTTGCGGGGCACTGTGAGTGGGGTGAGGTGGAACTTAGCTGGATGGTATGGCTGTCAATGGGGCAGATCTTTTGTTAGCTCCTGTAAATGGAAGATGCATCAATGAATGGACCACGTGGCAAGATATTCTTGAGGGACGTGAGTGAGGAGTACAATCCCATGACTTACACCACTTTGGAAAGACTGAGTTTACTCCTAATGTGATCTTGTTTTCACTTACACTGGAAAACGAGATGCAAGCACCCATCCCCACCTTACACCTGCAACAGTTTAAACAGAACCCTGCTTTCCAGTTCCTCAAATATTCTGACGATTTCTGTCTGACACTATATGCACCTGAGGGATTTCAAGAGATTCACATTGTTATTTTCTCTTCCCTTTAGTTAGCTCTTAGGAAGCCAGTTTTGGTAACTCATACTTTCCTTCAAAAATAAACCTGTCATCCAGGTTTTCTAACTGCTTTACTCACGGACTTCAGCAAACAATTTCCAATTTGGAAACCCAAAGATGGGATAAATTGTCCCTTCTCTGCCACAGCTGTACCCATGTGACTTACTGAATGTTGCTACCTGCCGGGTCGGCTCTCAGGAGCATCCCAGGCCTGGAGGAGACACTCGTGGGACACCCGTGCCTTCATCCTGGCCATGGACTAGCCCTGGGACCTGCCACAACTCTTTCTCCCTGGAGGGACAGCACAGCCTCCCCCACCTTCCTCTGGCAAGTCTCTTTCCTGGGTGGCTGTGCTGCATCAGCAAGGGCCTGGGCTGCCGGGAACCAGGATTGATCCTCAGCTTCTGGCTGTCCTGAGACGGCCTCCCTGGCAGAGTCCAGCCTGCCGAGTGTCTGAGTGACACTTGCAGCGATC
>NW_025801604.1:0-1449 GCF_021613505.1 Equus quagga | reverse complement strand
TAGATTGGAATATTCTCACGGTTCTTTTTCTGCTGCGTATTGATAACAGACCCTCACAATTGCTACTTCTTTATGACCTCTGTCCGCACTGTACCATGACATCTCTATTCCCTAACAGTGCTAATGTGATCTGCACCCGTGCTGTGAAAGAGTGAGGCCCGGGCCACGCAAGCGGAACGTGGGCACTTGCCCACTCCACCACAGGGCCGGCCCTGACTTGTACTTTTGGACCAACCTGTGGCCTGAACTTGGGAAGATGTGGGCCTGTTTGGATTATTCGTGAAGGTGATTAGTAGGAACATCACGGACGGTAATGTTTTCCGTTGGTTCCTGGGCTTAGCACGGATCAGGTTCTCTTGGTAGGATTCCTCTTCATGTATTTGGAATGGTCTACCTTTCTGTAGCATCAGTAAGCCTTTTGAGGTGATTTTCCATCCTTCGAAGTTCACCTTCTCTAATCTCTTTCAGCCCCCAAAGCTGTATGCCGTCATTCTGGACCCCTTTTTGGATTTTTGCTTTTAGGTGGATTTATTGCCTTAACCCTGCATTAGAATCTCCTATGTCTTTCAGATTTACATCCTCATCGATTTAGACTTCCGTGTAGGTTCCATCCTCTTCACCATCGTAAGCCGAATCACAGGCCCTCATCATCTCTTTCACCCTCCCCCACCGCCCCGCTTTGCCTCTGGGCACCCCCGATCAAATGTCCAGTGCCGCCTGTTGGTTAGTGCTTGTTTTGTCTTCTCCTTGTAATTGAGATCCTAAGGTATTTAACTCTGTCCCTGGGGCTTGTTTCACTTCCCCTAAAACCCTCCCAGCCATTCTGGTGGTCACAAATGACTGGATTGCATCATTTGTTCCCGCTGAGTGGTCTGCCATTGTGTGGCTATAGCCCATGTTCCTTCTCCATTCGTCCCTTGCTGGGCACCAGGGCGGCTTCCAAGTCTGGGAGAGCGGGAGTAAGGCTGTGGTGAACTCAGCGGTGCACATGTCTTTAGGCGGTAGTGTTTCCGAGTTCTTTGGCTAAAGGCGCCCCAGAGGAATAGCTGGATCATGTGGGACATGGATTCTTAAATTTCGGATGCAGTTCCACACCGCTTGGCCTAGTGGCTGCACCACTTTCCACTGCCAGCAGCAGTGCAGGAGGCTTCCCTTCTCTCCACCTCCTCTGTGACGCTTGTTGTTTCCTGTCTGCCTCCTTACAGCCATTCTGACCACAGTGAGCTGCTATGTCATTGCGGTTTGGATTTGCCTTGGCCTCAGACTTAATGAGGGTGAACAAGTTTTCATGCACCTGTTGGCCCTCTTTAGATGTTCTTGGGAGAAATCCCTGTGTCCATCTTTTGCCCAGGTTTTCATTGGCTTGTTCTTTTTCTTGTGGAGACGTGGGAGTCGATTGTAACTTTGGGCTTCTCACCCCTTGTTCGATGTGTGCTTTGCAAACATCCA
>NW_025801603.1:0-1104 GCF_021613505.1 Equus quagga | reverse complement strand
TGTTTCTGAGTGGCTGTATTCCAGAAAGTCCAATCTTTGTTCCTGAAATGCTGTCTTGTCATATCTGAGCCTGTATGTTTCAAATATGACATTCCAGTCAAAGCCTTGGTAATATAACCAATGTGTCCTGTTATAAGGAGAACAGATTCTTATGGAACTTATGCAAATATTGCCACGAAATGACCATACTCAGTAACAAAGGTTTTGACAATTCCTTAGGGATAAGGTAGGGAGAAAAAGATAAATGTTTCAGTTTTGCTCATAAAGGTATAACTTCACCAAACGGCTGTAAGTCAAATTAGCATAAGAGAAAAGAGAAAACGATTTCCTTCATTATGAGAAAACAAAACACATCAAAACTCAACAATATTTCAAACAGAAGTCCTAAAAAATTATAATCCTCCTCATCAGTTCACACAGTCCTGTATAATCAATTCTTGAGCTGAATTTTCTGTCAACAGATCGAGGAGCTTAGTTTCTGTTACAATTCTGTAGTTTCTTACTCAGCTCAGTTTTACAGTCTGAAAGTTTATCAGAAACCTGTAGTTTAGATCCTCTGTGTCAGAATCCTTTCCCGGAATATCTCGGAAGATGAAACATATTTGCAAAAGAAAAAAGCATCAGAGTAAAACAACAATTATCTGCAAATGGACAAAGGACTCAAAAGGGCAATTGACAAAGACACTTGGATACTTCTGTGACATATGACCCTTCCAGATAATAAGTGGACTTATGACTGATAACCAGGAAAGATCAGAATCTTAGGAATTCTATATAATTTGAAGACATCTATATTAATAACATTTACCCATCTAATACCACCTAAGAATATCTATCATCACTTGTTTCACAATGTTTCCCATGTAATTTAATAGAAAAAATAAGCCTAATTAGTTTAATGTTTTCCTCCTTACAGGAACAGAGAGCAAATTTCTTTGAGAAGTCTCAGGGGCCCTCTGAAAATCCTCAGAGTAATTTCTCTTCTGTCCACCAGGTCAAAAGAAAGACTTCATTCAGTATTTGAATATTTTTGAGGGAAAAGCTTGTCAAAACATATCCAAAGTTTTTAAAATGCTTCTTCAAATAGGAAACAACACTCACTGT
>NW_025801602.1:0-4077 GCF_021613505.1 Equus quagga | reverse complement strand
TTTCTGTGAAAAATGTCATTTGGATTCTTTCATTTATTTATTTATTTTTTTTTTTGAGGAAGATTAGCCCTGAGCTAACTGCTGCCAATCCTCCTCTTTTTGTTGAGGAAGCCGATCCCTGAGCTACCATCTGTGCCCATCTTCCTCTACTTTATATGTGGGATGCCCACCACAGCATGGCTTGCCAAGCGGTGCCATGTCCTCACCCGGGATCCGAAGCGGTGAACCCTGTGCAGCCAAAGTGGAATGTGCGCACTTAATCTCTGAGCCCCGGGCCGGCCCCGTCATTTGGATTCTGGTTGGGATTGCAGTACATCTGTAGATTGCTTAAAATATAGACATTTTAACTACGTTTATTCTCCCAGTTCATGAGCACAGAGTATCTTTCGCGTTGCTTTATGTCTTCAGTTTCTTTCAATGATGTCTTACAGTTTTCAGTATATATGTCCTTCAGCTCCTTGGTTACAGAAAATGTCTTTGACACAAAGAGAAATTCAGAAGCATGCCCATGATGCATGTCTCATATTTGGAAGCCTCAGGTTTTCAATTCAGATCTCCCCAAATGAAAAGCAAGTTCTCTTTAAATGTCCTTCCTTAATGGGTCAGTGTTGAGAATGGGGGAAAGGGGTGGAGCAGGAGTCAGGGAAAGAATAGGAAGAGAACATTCCTGGAGCGTCTGTGCCTGGAATAGGCTGTGTGAGTGATGACAAAGATCAGAGCAGCTGGTCTGGGCCACACAGTGTGGTGAGTTCATGTAGTGATTTCTTTAATCTTCCCACAATCCATTGCGTAGTGATTCTGAGTTCCTTTACACAGGTGAGCATGCAAAGATTCAGTCTTTATTGGAGCTGGGAAGTGAACTATGGTCAGCCACATGATGGGGTCTATGGGGCCAGTGTCTCAGCTGCCCTGGACATGGCCATGTCCTGAGAGTCTCTGGCCCAGGACTGAGGAATGTCTGTGAGGCTCTGTCTGTGCAGACCTGAGAGCCCACCCAGTGTTGGCAGAGGTGCAAGAAACCCCCAGGCTTCTACTGTGAGCAGAGCAGAGCAATGGGGAGGATTTTTGTCTCACTCCACATGAGTGGGAAGCACTGTGACAGCCTTTGTGTTGCCATGATGTCCCCTAGTGAGCCTAACCTGGAGTCCAGAGTTGAGCAAAACCCTAGCATTGGCTGATGCATCATTGGATCCATGGAATTGCCTGGGGAACCCCAGAGCCCTGGTGTTTGTCTGAATGTGAGTGGAATGTAAGACAACCCCTGGGAGGACTCCTTTGCTTCTGCCGGTACCAACATATCCAGAAGGTACCAAGAGTGAAGCCCCTGCTCATGGTGTAGGTGAGTCTCACAGAGGTTTAGAGGGAACAGAGAGGGAGGACACAGGCTGGGAGAGGAAAACTGAAGGCACATGTGGGTGCTGGGGAAGAGACCAGTGTTGAGCTGCTTCAGATTCTGAGTGAGAGAGGCTGACACAGACTGTGGGCTGCTTTGAGTCTCTGAGGCCTGTCCCCACCTGTGAAGTGAGACAGACACACAAGGAAGAGAGGAGTCAAGGCCATGGTGCACACAGGCCCCTGGTCCCTACAGTGGGGCTGGGCTGCCCCAGGCCTCCTTTTCTTCTCCACCCTCTGCCACAGGAGGGGCTGCCCATGCAAATGGGTTTCCAGTAGGTGCCTGCCCAGCCCCTCCCTGAGCCCTGGTGCTGGAGTTCAGCTCACACCACACACTGAGGAGGATGGAGATTGGCTTCACCTCTTGGGAGATCCCTGGGAGGAAGCACCTGCTGTGTCTAAAGGTCTCTGCTCAGGGGAATCTGCCAGGACTGAGAGGACCCAGCTGCTGAGTCCCCATCAGGGAGCACAGGGCCCAGCTCTTGGGCCCAAACTCCTTTGAGTGAATGGTCCTCACAGATCAGCTGCATATGGACCACAGGGCAGTCCTGCAGTGTCCCCTTCTGGTCACAGGAAACACCCCTCACCATGGCCCAAAGCCCTGAGAGCCCAGCTGTTTTTTGGATGTGTGAACAGAGATCGCTGCCTCTATTCACACACCCATCGTCTGATCATTTGGTGATGGCATTCACATACACTGGAGGTGATGACTCTTCTATCTCACTCATTAGGGAGTGCAAAATGGAAGGTGAAAAAGTGGACAGAAATGGGAAGTTAAGGTGTTTCCACTCCCAGAGAAGATGTTGCAAACAGCATATCCCTTCATTTTTATGTGGTTTAGAGAGGGCATCCATTTCCAGTGTTCCATCACTTGTCCATTAAAGCAATGAATTACAAATAAACTCACATAATATTATTTGCGTCTTAAACTCCAATTTTTAGGAAGTCTATTTGCTGTGCTAATGAGAAATCAAAGAAGCACAATGAATCCTAATATTAGAACTGTGCAGCTCCCATCACGACATCTTGTGTTAGAATAAAGTCCAACCTGGCAGAGAAAGTCTTAGACCCTCATTTGTTGGCTTCCTTCATCCATCTCTCCCTGTTCAGAACCGTCTCATCTATGGACACAGAGCTTACCAACCCATCATTCTTTCTTCACACGTTTTCCCTCTAAGGTCCTTTGTAGGTTTTGGGGTTACAAAGTTGAATATTAGAATGTCATTGGTCTTATGCTGGATCAGGAGCTCTATATTTAGCATCTTGTTGACGAATGTCTATCTTACATGTTCTTACGTGAAATGTTATTAGACATCCATCCAGCTCACAAACACTCTGCAGTTTATTTGCTCCTGGAGCTTGTCACCTGTGCTCACAGTTTGTTCCCTCATCCACCTGCTCCCCGTGGTTTCTTTACTCAGTCACTGCAGGCCCATTGCATCCTTCTCCTCTTCCTTTGCATAAATCTATGGAATGCAGTCCGTATCCCCAGGGTCAAGTGCATGTATCTCTTCTGTTCTATAGACAATAAGATCACTGTTATTACTTAATATTTCTTCTTAATTATACTCAGAGCTCCAGAGTCAAAATATCCAGAAAGCAGAAATCATTATCTTTGCCTCAGATCTGCTTTCACCAAGGTGTGCAATTCAGGAGAATTCAAATATTCTTCTAACAAATATGTGCTGACTTTGCCCATTGTGCCACAGTTTCTGGGCTCTGTAGATATTACAGTGACATAACAGGGGGAAATTCCTGTTAACATGGTGACTAGATCCCAGCAGGAGAAACATGCAGGGCACAGACTCACAGAATTCATCTGGGCATCTGGAGCCTGCTCGTGCTGGCTGAGAGCTCCTCACCTCCCTCAGGACGTGGACAGTGAGATTCTCTGCACTCGGTCCACAGCCTCCCCTCAACTGCACACGGCTCTGCGCCATTCCAGGAGCCTCTTGCAGGAGCCCAGCCCTGCTCTCCCGACCTTGCAGAGTCTCTCAGTGTGTCCTCGTCCCACAGTTTGGCCACTGTATCCCATTCTTTACTCTGTACTTAGAGTGATATTGGAAACACATGTATCTGATAAAGGCACCTCCGTGCTTAAAACTTTCCCAAAGTATCTCTCCCCATCAAGATTATGTAAAGCTGTTGAGTGTCACGTTCAAAGTCTCTCTGTGTGTGTGGCCAACATTTTTCCCCCTCCTGCCTCACCTCTCCCCAGGAGCCTGTACAAAAGCACAAGTGGGGCTCCTTTGATAAGAGGATACATAACCCTGAACCCCAGTGCCTCATTCTCTTTGAGCACTTCTGGTCCTCCTGTCCCACCGTTGTCCCCTTCCTTCAGGACCAGGCTCACACATCACCTGCTGGAGATACTTACAGGAGCAATAATGTGTTTGTATTATAATAATTTACAAGGAAATCTGCAAACATAAATTGAACCCCCAGTATGCATACTCTCTTAAATAAAATTTAAGGATAGAAATACTGAACAAAGGACACAATTATGATACTTATCATCATTTTTTTTCTGCTTAGTTGACCCTGTTTACATTCCCCAGAGAAGTGGATGTATATCGTGTTATTACTTTTTATTTAAATGTTTCCTATTTCCGATTTGGTTTGTGAAGTATTGTCCTTGGATTGAGACAGACATCCAGGATAAACCGTTGTAAGAAGAGATTTTGT
>NW_025801601.1:0-4231 GCF_021613505.1 Equus quagga | reverse complement strand
AAAACAGAATATGGATTCCCTGAATGCCCGTGTAGACAACCTAGAGGAGCACATTAGCATAATCGATGACAGACAGACTGAATGGCGCCAGAGGAAGAAAGAGAACTAAGAATTTAAAAAAATGAGGAAAATCTCTGAGAGATAATGGATTCAATGAGGAGTAAGAACATAAGGATCATAGGAATTCCCGAGAATATGGAAAAGGAAAATGGAGCAGAAAGTGTGCTTAACGAAATTCTTGAAGAGAACTTCCCAAATCTAGGGATCAACAGAGAAATGTGTGTAGAGGAGGGTTTTAGATCTCCTAGATTTGTCAATGTAAAAAGACCTACTGCAAGGCACATAATAGTAAAGTTGGCAAATAGGAATGATAAGCTGAGAATACTCAGGGAAGTAAGGAAAAAAAGAGAATAACCTATAAAGGAGCCCCTATTAGACTGTCAGCGGATTTCTCTACAGAAATCCTACAAGCTAGGAGAGAATGGAGTGATATATTCAAAGCTTTAAAGGATAAAACCTTCAGTCAAGAATACTCTATCCAGCAAGAATTTCCTTCAGATATGAGGGAGAAATTAAATCTTTTCCAGACAAACAAAAGTTAAGGGAATTTGTAACTAAAAGCCCTCCATTACAAGAAATCCTCAAGAAGGCTCTCATACTTGAAAAAAGAAAAAAGGGAGAAAGGGGACACAAGCCACAGACTAGGGAGACCAATGGATAGAACCAGAACAGGATAGCAAATATTCAACTATAGCATTAGGGTAAAGGTAAGGAAACTACCAAAACAAGGGCGATCTTAGCACTCTAACTACAAATTAATAAGACGAGTTGGAATAAAAAATGAAAATAATTATTTAGGAGGGGAAGAGCAAAGGGTCTAAATCAGTATTGGTCAAGTAGGTAAGAGACCACCAGAGAATAGACTATCTTATACATGAGATTCGAAATATAAACTTCAAGGTAGACACTAAAATAAAGTACAGAACAGAGTCACAAATCATAAATAATGAAAAATCTAAGAAACCCAGCATAAGAAATTGCAGTATTAAATGGGTAGTCTAAAGCACACAGGAAAAGAAACACAGGAAAACAAGATAAGGAGCGACAGATTGACAGCATTAAGTCCACATGCATCAATAATCACTTTCAATGTGAACGGATTGAACTTCCAATAAAAAGACACAGAGTGGCAAAATGGATTAAAGAACATGATCCAACAATTTGTTGCCTCCAGGAAACACACCTCAGCCCCAAGGACAAACACAGACTCAGGGTGAAGGGGTGGAGGACAATACTTCAAGCAAATAGCAAGGAAAAAAAGGCAGGGGTTGTAATTCTCATATCAGACCAAGTGGATTTCAAAATAAGACAGGTAAAGAGAGACACAGAGGGACAATATATAATGATCAAAGGGACACTTCATCAAGAAGAAATAACGCTTATAAATATCTATGCACCCAACACAGGAGCACCAAGATTCATAAAGCAACTATTAACAGACCTAAAGGAAGATGTTAAAAACAACACAATAATAGTAGGGGACCTCAACACCCCACTCACATCAATGGACAGATCATCCAGACAGAAAATCAACAAGGAAATAGTGGAGCTAAATGAAAAACTAAAACAATTGGACTTAATAGACATATATAGATCACTCCACCCTGAAAGAGCTGAATACACATTCTTCTCAAGTGCACATGGAACATTCTCTAGGATAGACCATATGTTGGGGAACAAGGCAAGCCTCTACAAATTTAAAAAAATTGAAATAATAACAAGCATCTTCTCAGATCATAGTGCTATAAGGCTAGAAATTAATTACAAGAAAAAAGCTGAGAAAGGCACAAAGATGTGGAGACTAAACAACACACTACTGAACAAGCAATGGATCATTGAAGAAATTAAAGAAGAAATAAAAAAAATACCTGGAAACAAATGAAAATGATAGCATGCCATACCAACTCATATGGGATACAGCAAAAGCTGTATTAAGAGGAAAATTCATCGCAATACAGGCACATCTTAACAAACAAGAAAAATCCCAAATAAGCAACCTTAAAGCACACCTAACTGAACTAGAGAAAAAAGAACAAATGAAGCCCAAAGTCAGCAGAAGGAGAGAAATAATAAAAATCAGAGCAGAAATAAATACTATTGAAATGAAAAAGGCAGTAGAAAGGATCAATGAGACAAAGAGCTGGTTTTTTGAGAAGATAAATAAAATTGACAAACCACTAGCCAGACTTACAAAGAAAAAAAGGGAGAAAGCTCAAATAAACAAAATCAGAAATGAGTGAGGAGAAATAACAACAGACTCTGCAGAAATACAACAGATTATAAGAGAATACTACAAAAAACTATATGCCAACAGAATGGATAACCTAGAGGAAATGGATAAATTCTTGGACTCCTACAATCTCCCAAAGCTCACTCAAGAAGAGGCAGACAATCTGAATAGACCAATCACAAGGAAAGAGATTGAAACAGCAATCAAAAACATCCCAAAGAATAAAACCCCAGGACCAGATGGCTTTCCTGGGGAATTCTACCAAACTTTCAGAGAGGATTTAATACCTATCCTTTTCAAGCTATTCCAAAAAATTAGGGAAGATGGAACACTTCCTAACACATTCTATGAAGCCAACATGACGCTGATACCAAAACCTGACAAGGACACCACGAAAAAAGAGAACTACAGGCCAATATCACTGATGAACATAGATGCAAAAATTCTCAACAAAATTTTGGCAACCAGAATTCAGCAATTCATCAAAAGAATCATACATCAGGATCAGGTGGGATTCATACCAGGGACACAGGGATGGTTCAACATCCGCAAATCAATCAACGTGATACACCACATCAACAAACTGAGGAATAAAAACCACATGATCATCTCAATAGATGCAGAGAAGGCATTTGACAAGATCCAACAGCCATTTATGATAAAAACTCTGAACAAAATGGGCATAGAAGGAAACTACCTCAACATAATAAAGGCCATATACGACAAACCCATAGCCAACATCATACTCAATGGGCAAAAACTGAACCCCATCCCCCTGAAAACAGGAACGAGACAAGGATGCCCTCTATCACCACTCTTATTTAACATAGTACTGGAGGTCCTGGCCAGAGCAATCAGGCAAGAAAAAGGAATAAAAGGAATCCAAATAGGGAGGGAAGAAGTGAAACTCTCGCTGTTTGCAGACGACATGATCTTATATATAGAAAACCCCAAAGAATCCATTGGAAAACTGTTAGAAGTAATCAACAACTACAGCAAAGTTGCAGGGTATAAAATCAATTTGCATAAATCAGTAGCATTTCTATACTCCAGTAATGAACCAACAGGAAAAGAACTCAAGAATACAATACCATTCACAATCGCCACAAAAAGAATAAAATACCTTGGGGTAAATTTAACTAAGGAAGTGAAGGACCTATATAATGAAAATTACAAGGCCTTTCGGAGAGAACTGGATGACGACATAAGGGGATGGAAAGACATTCCATGTACATGGATTGGAAGAATAAACATAGTTAAAATGTCCATTCTACCTAAAGCAATCTACAGATTCAAAGCCATCCCAATCAGAATCCCAATGACATTCTTTACAAAATTAGAACAAAGAATCCTAAAATTCATATGGGGCAACAAAAGACTCCGAATTTCTAAAGCAATCCTGAGAAAAAAGAACAAAACGGGAGGCATCACAATCCCTGACTTCAAAACATACTACAAAGCTACAGTAATAAAAACAGTGTGGTACTGGTACAAAAACAGGTGCACAGATCAATGGAACAGAATTGAAAGCCCAGAAATAAAACCACACATCTATGGACAGCTTATCTTTGACAAACGAGCTGAGGGCCTACAATGGAGAAAAGAAAGTCTTTTCAACAAATGGTGCTGGGAAAACTGGAAAGCCACATGTAAAACAATGAAAATTGACCATTCTTTTTCACCATTCACCAAAATAAACTCAAAATGGATTAAAGACCTAAAGGTGAGACCTGAAACCATAAGGCTTCTGGAAGAAAACGTAGGCAGTACACTCTTTGACATCAGTATTAAAAGGATCTTTTCAGACACCATGCCTTCTCAGAGAAGGGAAACAATAGAAAGAATAAACAAATGGGACTTCATCAGATTATGTCCTCGATTATGCTAATGTGCCCCTCTAGGTTGTCTACACGGGCATTCAGGGAATCCATATTCTGTTTT
>NW_025801600.1:0-1393 GCF_021613505.1 Equus quagga | reverse complement strand
AATCCAGGTGACCTCTACCCAGTGCTCTGTACACACATGTTGTACATGTTGTGCAGCAGCCCAACTTGTGCCATGGGAGAGCCCTCAGTGCCAAGTCTTCCCCTGGACAAGCTGCACCAGGGCTACAGCAAGCTCCCCCATGAACTCAAAGTTGGAATGAGTCCCTGAGAATGAGATTAGGAAAGGTGAAATGCAGGGGTGGTCTCTTGGGATCCTCCATGGGAATGCTGATATGGAAATGGGCAACCAAGTCTGATTAGGGACATCCAGGTGCTATAGTAACTTTAGGGGCAGAAGAGGGGAATTCTAAGACTTGGGATCTTTCAGTATTCCTCTAACACTTCTTGGGGGAAGGGGGAAGGTCTGAGACTGGAGTAGAGATGATGGGCATCAGGCCTCCTTGCTCAAAGTCACTGAACTCCAAGACTTCCAGCTTATTGTTTCAATTAAAAATCTAGGTCTACATTAAACACCCATAGCTCTGCTGTGGCCTAGAGGGGGCAAGTGAGATCCAGTGGGACTGCATGGGTGGGCGGTGACAATCTGGAGCCCCAGCGTGATTGCTCCTCAGTCCAGTAGGAAAATCCACAGTCCCATGGTGGCCCCAGGGAGAGTCCTGCTTGGCCCTAGTGGAAAGGCCCCACACACCAAGCACAAAGGCTGGGTGACCTAGGAGCAGAAGTGGCATGGCTGGGCCAGCTACCCATCAGCTTCATTAAACCCCCTTGGCTCTGCTGTGGCCCAGAGTGGGCAAGTGAGATTCAGCAGGACCAGATGGTAGCAGGCCTGCTAGTTGTGGCAAACCAGCACACACCTACCATGAAAGCCCATAACACCACTGCAGTCCATAAGGAGGGAGCATGTCTAAGCAGGTCTGTGCGACCAGACAGCAGCAACCCAAAGCGCCCGTGTGATTGTTTGCCCAGTTTACAGGAGACCCCACAGGGCCACTGCAATCCCAAGGAGTGGCCCAGGCTCAGTCAGGAACAGCTGACAGGGAGCCTGGTCTGTGCAGATTACACGGCTGCTGCCTCTTCCCTCACAGTGGCAGCAAGTGAAAGTAGGAAGGAAACTCTATATGTGGAGGCACAAATCAACACCATAAAGCAGTATGAAAAAATATATTAAGTCTCCAGAACAGAAGGAAAATGACAAGTACCAAGAAAACAATCCCAAAGACACAGACATCTGTAACCTAAATGACAAAGAATCCAAAATAGCTATCATTAAAAAGCACAATGAGGGGCCAGCTCGGAGGTGCAGTGGTTAAGTTTGCACGTTCTGCTTCAGCAGCCTGGGGTTTGCTGGTTTGGATCCCGGGTGAAGACCTACACACCGCTTGTCAAGCCATGCTGTGGTGGGCCTCCCACATACAAAGTAGAGGAAGATGGGC
>NW_025801599.1:0-1603 GCF_021613505.1 Equus quagga | reverse complement strand
TTAATGGAGGTGAAGGAAAAGCCCTTGAATTTCTGTTTCCATTGAGAGGAGGAAACAGGTCAAAGCTTATGTAAATGTTTGGAATTCCTAGTTCATCACAGGGCTTAATTGTACACCCCAATGTGTTATAATACACTACTCGTTCCTGAAAATATCCCCAGTGTGACATATAGTGGAGGGACAAACGATGATGCCCTTGTCCTTTTAGTTAGAAAGGGTTTTGTGGGGCTGGCCCCATGGCCGAGTGGTTGAGTTTGCTTGCTCTGCTTCGGTGGCCCAGGGTTTCACAGGTTCGGATCGTAGGCGAGGACATGGTGCTGCTCATCATGCCATGCTGAGGCGGCGTCCCACGTGCCACAACTAGATGGACCCACAACTAAAATATACAACTATGTACTGGTGGAATGTGGAGAGAAAAAGCAGAAAAAAGACACGATTTGCAACAGTTGTTAGCCTAGGTGGCAATCTTTAAAATAAAACACGGGCATTTTGTAAGTTTTTTTAATGTTTACGGTTTTATTAGTGTTTTTAAAATTTTTTAAGTTTATTTTTCCATATATATTTATTTTTTTCTGTGTACATCGTAATATATTTTGCACTCTGTGTGAATGACATCATGTTCACCATCCAAAGACTAAACTATAATCTATCACCACACGTGTGCCCAGTCACTCCCGTCACCCCCCCACCCCGCAACCACCAATGCAATCTCTGTTGCCGTGTGTTTGTTGTTTTCATCTTCTACTTATGAGTGAGATCATATGGCACTTGACCCTGGCCCTCTGACTGCCACCCTGAAGGTCCATCCATGTTGTCCCTTCATTTCTCATGGCAGAGCAGGACTCCACTGCGTACACACAGCACATCTTCCTTATCCGTTTGTCCCTCGATGGGCATCTAGGCCACCTCCAAGTCCCGGCCACCGTAAATAATGCAGCAGTGAACACAGGGGTGCAGGTATCTTGATGCATTTGTTTTTTCAAGTTCCCAGGATAAACACCCAGCAGTGGACCAGCTGGCTCACCTGGCAAGTCCATACAGGAAATCCATACTGCTTTCCACAGTGGCTGCACAGCCTGCACCCCCACCAGCAGTGTACAAGGGTTATTAGTGTTTAAAGGATTAAATCTTGGAGTGGTTTCTCTGTAGACAAGTTAAAATTAAATTAATTTTAAATATGAAAAGTTAATTAAACATAATGATCAATAGGAAAATAAGGAGTATAAACATTTTCCTCCTTATTTTCAATAAATAATGAGTGAGAAGGTTAAAACTTTCCTAAGACTGGGGCTGGCCTGGTGGTGGGGTGGTTGGGTTCACAGGCTCTGCTTCAGCAGCCCTGGGTTCCCGGGTTCAGATCCCGGAAGTGGACGTCCACACCACTCATGAAGCGATAGCTAAAGGGCAAAGGAGTTTCTTTCTGAAGGGATGAAAATGTTGAAAAACTGTTGTGATTATCGCACGTATCTGTACACTTTAAGAGGGTGCACTGTGCAGTCTATGCATTACATCTTGAGAAAGCTGTTGAAGTAAATAAATCAATAAATTTCCAAAATCCAGGCATATAAGAATTTCCAACTTCACACATCCATTACCTTAGTTA
>NW_025801598.1:0-4951 GCF_021613505.1 Equus quagga | reverse complement strand
TTTGGTTTCCATCACTTTCTCCTGTTTGTCCAAGGTTATTCGCAGATATCATTTTCTTCTCACTGGCATGGGTTTTTTTTGAGGTTCAGCTTTTCTATTCTTTGCAACTTTTAATTGGTTTTGTTTGGCAGAAGTTTATGGCTGTGCTCAAATCTGCTGGCCGTGCTGCTCTCTTTGCCAAGGAAGTGTGGCGCTGTCTAACATCGCTTCCCATCTGCCTCTACACTAGCTCGCACTCCTGTCCCAGAATGGCTGGACGAGTGTTGAGGAGGCTCACCTCCAGGATTCCACGCGGCGGACCCTGGCCTGCCGACCCAGAACATGTGGACTTCACCGCTGGCCCACTGGCTGGACCCTTTCCTGCTCCATTGGCAACCTGCGGTTGAGTGGAATGTGACTTGAATATGCTACTTGAACCCAACTCTGGCCCTGTGTAGATGAGGCCAGGCTGTTTCTGTGGCCCACTGTGATGTCGGAGGATTTTTCAGAATCGTGTCTCTGCTATCCAGTCTAACTTGGTGGACACAGGGTTTCAGAGCATGCGTGGAGCAGTCTCATAACTCACCCTTCCCCGTTAGGCCAGGTTTGACATTCACTGCAAATTTTGGGGTTGTGACTTTCCCGGACTTTCAATCGTTCAAGCAGAGTCTGTCTAAAGACTGACATCTTTCACTGTGGATTATTGAGGTGTGATTTCTGTTGGCCTTCCTTCTTATGGGACCCTGTTTTCTTTTCCATGTTCTAATCGTCATGTTCTTTATGAGCTTGTCCTTTGACATGCTTATCAGTGCGTTCTCCTTCACTCCATTTTAGGAATTTTGTATTTCTTTAATCACCATATGTTCTGTAGGCCAAGGTGTGAGTCCTTTCGTGACTGTTGGGTGTTGTCCTGGAATTTTCATGGTTCACTTGAGGGAATCTTTGCTATCCCAGCCTAGATCCAACTGAGCACTGACTACACGTGGTCATCTTGGTTCGTTTGACATTGTGAGATGATAAACTTCAGGTTCGAGGTTATCCTGGCAATCACTTTCATTGGCCCAATGGTTCCGACACAAATTAGATGAATCTGATGAATTCCTCTCTGCAGGTGAGAGACCTTCTGTCCCTTTTCTGGATTTGGGAAGTTTCGAGCTTGACCACTGATCCTTGAACTTTCCACTAGATTATGTCCAGATACTGGCTTACTTTATTTCTACAGGGTTTGTTATTTGTGTGATTTACATCCTCACCTGTGGCATGTTTATTTTTCTTTAAGTATAATGGTAATGTTCTAATTTTCTGCCATCCTCTCTACGTGTGGTTTCGAAACACATAATCAATACTCCTTCTACGGTAAGAGATACGGGGAGAGAATCTCACTGATCCCACTGAGCCCTGTAACCTGGGAGGCCAGCCTTCACAATGGATGGAAGCCCTCTGCAAAAGGGTACTTTTCAGCACACTTCTAGAGCCCTTCCAAACCAAGAGACATACCCAAGCATGGCAGGGGGCCATTCCTTCAAGGCATCAATGAGCTCTCTTGTGACATATTGGCATATACCCAGTGGGCCCCCGTGACTTGAGAGCTGTGGGAAGTGAGAATTCTCTTCAAGAATGCTAGGGGCATAGGAAAGGAGGCCTCGATTCTTCTCTTCAATGTCCTCTATTGATCATTCTTGACTTTGTATTATGGGTAAGGCAGCAGGACAACGTAGGTCTGGTAAGCCCTGGGTGTGGCCTCGTTTTTCAGAACACATTTCCAGCTTGAATCAGAATGGCCTCCCTAGACTTCCATAGATGACAATGTTGTCCTCTGAGTACTTGACCCTCTATTGTCTCTTCCCAATGATTCTTTTCTCATCCCTTGAATTAGCATCTCTTTGATGTCTTCAAGTTTCTGTGCCCGGTTTGTGTTTGGAAAAGCTGTTTCTGTGTACCTCTCACTTGAATATCCTAGCCCAGGCCAATCTTCGAGCTGGAAACCTATGGCCAACTTTGGTGACAGGGTCACCATGATGTCATAAACACACTCAGAATTCTAAGTTGTCTTGACAACCTCCATGCACACAGTGTTTCAGAGCCATCTCATACCAGTCTGACGACTCCCCCTTTCCAGGTGCGATAGTTTTCCTTTTTCTGGACTTCTTGTCGGTTTCTAACTTTATCCTCGAACCTTGAAAGTTCTAGTACATTCCTTCTAGACAGTGGTTTCTTTCCTTTAAGATAGTCCTGGGATTTATCTCTTATCTTTTGTGGATGTGGCCAAATGTGTGGACTTTCCCCACAGAAAGTCCTGGAGTCCCTGCAAAGCTGAAGTTACCCAAGCAATCCTCTGATGAGCAATGATCATGTCAACTCATAGCAGTCTGGTGTTTCCACCTTGGCAGGTCAGATGTTGTCCTTCCTTCATCATTTGGGGAAGTGTACCTGATGTGTTCATAGATTGTAATATTCTCATGGTTCATTTCCTGGTGTGTATTCATAAGGTATCCTCACAATTTCTACTTCTTCATGATCTCAGTCGGCACCATACCTTGAAATCTATATTTCCTAATGCTCCTAATCGGATCTGCACCTGAGATGCCAGCCTGCCAGTCCCAGGCCGCCCAAGTGGAACATGGACAATTACCCACTACACCAGAGGGCTGGCCCTGAATTGGACTTTTGGACCAACCTTTGGCTTGAACTTGGGAAGATGTTGGTCTGCATTGATTATTCGTAAAGGTAATTAGCAGTAACATCGTGGACAGCAACATTTTCAGTTGGCTCAGGAGTTTAACACGGGACATGTTCTGTTGGTAGTGTTCCTCTTCATCTCTTTGCAATGGTCTACCTTTATGTTGCATCATTAAGCATTTCGAGGTGATTATCAATCCTTTGAAGTTCATAATCTCTAAACTCTTTCAGCCTGCAAGCTTTATCCCTTAAACCTGCTTGCCTTTATGGAGTTTTGATTTTAGGTGAATTTATTTCCATAACCTTGCATTAGAAAATCCTATAGCTTTCAGATTTACATCCTCATAGATTTAGACTTCTGTGTATGCTACATCTTCTTCCCCACAGTAAGCCTAATTACAGGCCCACACCCCACACTTGTGCCTAATCAACTCTTTCTCCCACCGTCCACTGCCACCCGTTCCCTCTGGGAACCACCAATCCCATATCACGTTCTACCTGTTTGTTGGTCCTTATTTTAATCTTCTGCTTGTAAGTGAGATGGGATGGTGTTTGATTTCTCCCTTGGGCTTGTTTCAGTTCCCCTCCCACCCTCAGGAGTGATTCTGCAGTCACAAATCGCTGGACTGCACTGTTTCTTACAGCTGAGTGTTTTGCCTTTGTGTGGATATAGCCCAACTTCCTTCTCCATTGGTCCTTTGATGGGCACCAGGGTGGCTTCCAAGTCTTGGATATCGGGAGTAAGGCTGTGGCGAACACAGCAGGGCACGGATCTGTGTGCATTAATATTTCGCAGTTCTTTGGATAAACACGCTGGAGAGGAATAGCTGGATCATATGGTAGATGGATTTGGAAATTTCTGAGGCAATTTCACATGGCTATGCCTAGTGCCCTCACCGGTTTGCACTCCCACCAGTGGTGCAGGACTCTTCCCTTCTCTCCACCTTCTCTCTGACACTTGTTTCCTGTTTTTTTCCTTATAGCCATTCTGAACACAGGGAGCTGTCATCTCATTGTCATGAGGATTTGCGTTGGCCTTATACTTAATGGTGTTGAACATGTGTTCATACAGCTGTTGGCCACCTTTCTGTCTTCTTGGCGTAAATCTCTGTTTCCATCTTCTGCCCAGGTTTTAATGGGCTTGTTGTTTTTTCTCTTGTGGAGACGTGTGTGGTCACTGGGTCTTTTGGCTATTCAGCCCTTCTCAGATGTGTGGTTTGAAACATCCTCTCCCTGTTGCCGTGCTGTCTTTGCATTGAGTGGACGGTTTCCCCGGCTGGACAGAAGCTTCTACATTGGATGGAGTCCTGCTTCTTTCTTCTTTTCTTTGTTGCCCTTGCCCAGTCACACATGCTTCTTCCAAATAGGCGGCTACCCCAGATGGCAAAGAGCAAGCTGCCTGTGTTTTCTCCTAGAAGTTTCACTGTTTCAAGAATTCCGTTGAAGGGTTTAATCCATTTCGAGGTGGTGTGTGTGCCTGGTGTAACATCATGATCTACTCTTATTGTATTACATGTGGCTGTGCAGTCTTCCCAGCACCATTTATTTTAGAGACTCTCCTTTCTCCACTGTCTCCTCTTGCCTTCCTCATTGCAAATGCGCTGTCCATATATGTGTGAGTTGACCCTTGTGTTCTCCATTCTGTTCCATTGGGGTTTGTGCCTGTTTTTGGGACCAGGCTGTGCTGGTTCGGTACCAAGCGCTTCGTCCTACATGTTGAAATCAAAGTGTGATACGTCCTGCTTTGTTCGTTCTCCTCAGAATTCCTTTGGGTATTCAGGGTCCCTTGTTGCTGGATAGAGACTTTAGGATTTTCTCTTCTATTTCTGTGGGAAAGATTGCTGCAAATTTTACTGGGGTTGCATGCAACCCAGAGATTGCTTTATCCATTGCGGACGTTTCAGGTGTTTCAGATCTTACATTCCTAGAGCAGGGAATACCCTTCTGTTTCTTTGTGTTTTCTGGAATTTCTTTCCCTCAAGCTTTGCTAGTTTTCGGTTTCCATAGCTTGCACCTGTTTGTCTAAGCTTATTCCTAGAAATCTTATTCTTCTTACTTGCATGTTTTTTTCCCAGAGGTTCAGTTTTTCTATTCTTTGAAACTTTTCATTGGTTTGGTTTTGGCAGATGTTTATGGCTGTGCTCACATCTGGTGGTGATGCTGCTGTATTAGCTGGGCAAGAATAACGCTGTCTGACGTTGCTTCCCATCAGCCTCTACACTACCTTGGACGCCTGCCCCAGAATATCTGGACCATCGGTGAGGAGGTTCACCTCCAGGATTCTGCATGGTCT
>NW_025801597.1:0-1150 GCF_021613505.1 Equus quagga | reverse complement strand
ACCATCACAATTTATTCAAAAGACATGCACTCAGTCCTGGCTAGATGCGCCTCACCGGGGGGAGGAGGCTAAAGAAATGGCCCCAGGAAGCTCAGACTAGAGGAGGAGGCTGTACCCAACTGCACCAAGAGAGGCCGTCCGGGGTCCTGAGTGACGCCCCAGGTAGCAGATGCCGTCAGTCCCTGTCCACACTCCGGGACACACTAGCCATACCAGTGGCTGAAGGGAGGTGGTATACAAATAGCCAAGCTCCCTCGCCTCTTGGGTGGGATCACCTTGAAGATCAAGTTCTCCATTGGCTCCCAGAGCTCCCAGTGGGATGATGAACCCACAGTGGCAACCTACCCATTATTAGATGCCCTCCCTGGCCGCGCGCCCCTATCACTGTCTCCTGGAAACACTTTCTGAATATACTCTTTGCACTTAAGTTGTTGTCTCAGGGTCAGCCACTGGGACAACCCGAAGTAAGACATCCGGTGAGGTAAGAATCACCCTGCCTGCTTCATAGATGAGGGAACTGAGGCTCAAGGTCACATGCACGCTTCCCCCACTCTCTCTAGTTGGATGCTGGGGTTCACATGGAGCTTCATGCACACTCGGCAAACCTCGGGGGCAGCTCTGACGGGAGGATGTTTCCTGGCATTCTCCACCATCGACTCCAGTGTTGGCACACTGCCCATGTCGCTACCACAGATGAAACCAAGTAGCAGCAAGGGGTGAATAATACAGTTGGCTCATCTTTATTAACATGTATTGAGGTCCATTGAGTGCCAAGTGCTGACCCACGCCGTGCAATAAATATTAACTCAGGACAATGACACGGATCATTACCTCAGAAATGAAGGCGGATATTACCCCCAGATCCCATAGCTCGGAGGAAGCAACTCAAGGGGGTTATAAGAACACGGTTTAAAAAGAAAGAGAGCCAGAAAGCCAGAGTCTTCCCAAGTGTCTTCAGTGTCTTCCCAGGCTCTCCCAGGGCATATCACCAGCCTTGTCCTTCCTCTGCAGTCCCAGCCGCACCCGACTTCTGGGTCATTCTTGAGCGGCCTCGTTTCCACCCACAGTGAGCCTTTGGAACTAGCTTGCTGCTATGGCAAGCAGCCTCTAAGAGCCCCAGTGATCCACGCCTCCTGGTGCTCATGCCCTC
>NW_025801596.1:0-1358 GCF_021613505.1 Equus quagga | reverse complement strand
TTCACGCTATGGTGCAGACAGACATCCTAAAGAAGTCGAAATTGTGAAGAGACGTTATGAATACACATCAGAGTAAGAACCATGGGAATATTACAATCTATGAACGCATCAGGAACACTTCCCCAAATGATGAAGGAAGGAAAACATGTGACCTGCCAAGGTGGAAATGGAGATGACACGATCATTATGCATCAGAGGATTAACCAGGAAAATCAATCTCGGGAGGGACTCCAGGGCTTTCTCTTGGGAAAGTCCACCCATTTGGACTCATCCACAAAAGATAAGAGATAAAACCCAGGATAATCTGAAAGGAAAGAAACTGGTGTCCAGCGGGATTGTACTACACCTTTCAAAGTTCGAGGATAAAGTTATAAACAGACACGGAATCCAGAACAAGGAAAACTATCCTACCTGGAAAGGGGACGTAGTCAGACTGGTATGAGATGGTCGTGAAGAACTGTGTGCATGGAGGTTTTCAGGACAGCTTAGAATTCTGAGGGTGTTTATGACATCACGGTAAACATGTCACCCAAGATGGCCGCAGGTCTCCAGCCCGAGGATTGGCCTAGGCTAGGATACTCAAGTGACAGATACCCAGTTACAGCTTTTGCAAACAGAATCTGGGTGCAGAAACGTGAAGAGATGCAAGAGACACTAATTCAATGGATAAGAAAGGAATCATTGGGAAGAAGTGATAACAGAGGGACAAGCACTGAGAGGAGAACATTGCCATCTCCTCAAGTCGATGGGGGGGCCATGGTGATTCAAGCTTGAAACTTGACTTGAAACAAGAGGCCGGACCTTGGGCTTATCAGACCTATGTTGGCCTTCTGCCTTACTCATAATCCAAAGTCAAGAATGATCTCTTGAAGACATTGAAGTGAAGAATAGAGGCCTCGGTCCTAGGTCCCTAGTATTCTGTGGAGAGAAGTCTCACTTTCCATAGCTCTGGCGTCATAGGCACCCACTGGGTACATGGTAATGTGTCACTAGGCATCTCTTTGAAGCCTGGAAGGAATGGGCCCCTGTCATGCTTGGGGTATGTCTCTTGGTTTGGAAGGACTCAGGAAGAGTGCGCAAAAGCACCCTTTTGCAGAAAGCTTCGTTACTGTGTGAAGGCTGTCCTCCCAGGCTAGAGTGCTCAGTTGAGATCAATGAGATTCTCTCCCCCATCTCTTGCCGTAGAAGGAGTATTGATTAGGTGTTTGACACCACACATAACGATGTTTGCTGAAACTTAGAACATTACCATTCTATTTAAAGGAATATAAACATGCCACAGCTGAGGAGGTAAATTAAACAAATAACAAAACCTGTGGAAATAAAGTAAGCCAGTATCTAGACGTAATCTAGTGGAG
>NW_025801595.1:0-1514 GCF_021613505.1 Equus quagga | reverse complement strand
TCGTGTCATCTCGTGCAGGCTGACAATTCCACCTATGCAGGTCACATGACTTTCTTCCCTCTGTATTTAGGGAAGTGTACCAGATGTGTCATAGATTGCAATATTTTCATGTTTTTTTCCTGGTGCATATCTATAAGGTATGCTCACAATTTCCCCTTATTTATGATCTCTGTCTGCACCATATCATGAAACCTATCTTTCCTAATGTTACTAATGTGATCAGTACGTGTCATACGAATCCATGAATCCCAGGCAGCCCACTAGTAACATGGACTCTTACACACCAGAACACATGACTGGCCTGAATTTTACTTTGGGACCAATGTTTTGCCTGAACTTGGGAAGAAGCTGGCCTGCTGTGATTATTCATGAAGGTAATTAGTAGTAACCTCATAGACGGTAACATTTTCCCTTGGTTCATGAGTTTAGCACGGAACACGTTCTCTTCGTAGTACTCCTCTTAATCTATTTGAAATGGTCTACCTTTCTGTATCATCATTAAGCATTTGGAGGAGATTCACAATCCTTGGAAGTTTATTTTCTCTAATGTCTTTCAGCCTCAAAAGATTTTTGCCACAAATCTGCATGCCTTTTTGGATTTTTTCTTTCCCTCTGGGAACCTCACATCCAAAGTGAAGGCTGCCATCCAAGCTAGAATGCTCTGTGGCCCCAGTGCAATTCTCTCCCCCGATGTATTGTCATAGAAGAGTATTGATTATGTGTTTTGACACCATAATGAGGAAGTTGGCTGAAAATTACAACATTACACTTATGTTTAATGACAAATAAACATGCCAGAGCAGAGGATGTAAATCAAACAACTAACAAATCCTACAGAAATAAAGTAAACCAGTATCTAGACATAATCTACCCGAACGATCAGGGATCTGGACTCAAGTTCGAGCCTTCCAAAATTCAGAAAAGAGACATAAAAATATCTTACCTGGAGAGAGGAATTCATCAGATTTGTCTAATTTGTCTCAGAAAGATTATGTCCATAATGTGGTTGCCAGGACAACCTTGAATTTGGAGTTTCTGATCTCAGAATGTGAAACCAACAAACATGACCACGTATTCTCAGTGCTCGGTTGGACCTAGGCTAGCTTAGCAAAGATTCCTTCAAGTGAACGTTTGAAATTCAAAGACAATACCCAACAATCAGGAAATCACTCATACATCAGGCTGGAGAACATATGGTGATGAAAGAAATACAAAATTAATAACTTGAATGAAGGAGAATGGACTGATAAGCATATCGATGGGAGATAGCTGAGAAAGCCCATGACAATTGATGTGGATTAAGGCTGCCCCAGCTCGAAAAGCCCAAGGTTACCTGGCCTACATGCCAAACTACATGACGCGGTGAATCATTTTTTGGTATGAATTAGAGGTGCCCCAGTGAGAGAAGCCCAGGTCATGCTCACCTACATGCCTATCTATATGGCCAGATTCGTATCTAATGTTATCCGACCACACAATAACCAGACCCCAACTGAACTGGAATCATTTCATGA
>NW_025801594.1:0-2988 GCF_021613505.1 Equus quagga | reverse complement strand
CCTCCATGGCCTCCTCACCTCTTCAAGTCTCCTGCCCTGGGCCCCATGCACCTCCCAGGACCTCCACAGAATCTGCATTCTTTCTTTGACCTCCAGTTTCAGACATTGTGGGTTCAATGGCATAACTCTGGACAAGAAGATACAAGTGTGGAGTGAGAGAGGCTGTAGTGGACACCGGTTTTGTTTTTGGTTTTTGTTTTAACACCTAGCATTCACAAGCCTTTCTGGGAAAACTACCTCCAGTGCCCTCTGGGATACTCACCCCATTTGTGTAGTGTGTGTGTGTGTGTGTGTGTGTGTGTGTGTGTGTGCGCGCGCGCGCGCATGCGTGTTCAGTTTTGTTGCAATAGTTACCATTATACTTGTATCTTTTCTAATGTCCTCAAATTCCTTTCCCTTACTCGGAGTCTTATTTCGTTTGTCACCTATATCTTGACCCCCTCTTATTACTTATAGAACAATCATTTTATTCTATTTTTCCCTTTTTCTCCTCCCTTCCATTTTTAAAATCATGTTGTTTTTAGAAAACAAAATTGGTATTTTATTTTTCCACCCTTGTAGCCATCTTTATTTTACTTAGACATCTACAACTTAATGTATTTAACGCTCACCATCATAATGCTTTTAGAATTTTGCCCCAGTTGACACTCAGCCAATTTTTGAGTCCCAGTCTGTCTAAGTGGAGTTGCCTTTCCTCCAAACCCCTATTGTAAGGGTGGGTATGTGTGCAGTCCATGGTGAGACCCCCATATATCTGTAACCTGGTGCATAGTCTGGGACTCACCTCTGGTTCATGAGCTGCAGGTGTTCTGGGGGAGACCAGCCATGGCTCCACCGAGGCCGTGAATATCAGAGGCGGCACTTCCATCCTGATAGGTGAACTGTACACACTAAGGGCAAGATCTTGTATATTCCTATTAAGCATAGATGGAAGGAAGGCAGCAAGATCACCTTCCCCAAAGAGGGGGATGCCATGCCTGATGACCTCCCTGCAGATATTGTTTAGTATTCAAAGAACAGCCCAGTGCCTTTTTGGAATAAGGCATCAGTGTGCTGTGCAGTGCCTGGATCAGCCTCAAGGTGGTGATGCCTGGATCAGATTGAGGAGGGGGCGGGGGGAACAGGACAGGGTCACCATATGGATGATGAGGCATAAAGCTTTGTTCTACCAGCAAGGTCCTTCTTTCCCCTCTTCATTTTTTCTTCCCTCCTCGCTTACTCCAAGTCATCTTTTCCTTACTCTCAGCTTTATTTTATCCTGGGAGGTAGGTGGCTACCTGGTCAACATTGTTACTACTGGCAGCTGAGTGATGCTTTTGCTCTGCAACAAAATATCATTTGGCAGTCTGAAGAAATACCTACAGAGGGGAACCACTTCGCCCAGGTGCCTTTCCAGTAGGGAAACCTCAATGTAAAGTTTAAAGTATTCTTCCCTAACACATTAATATGACTCGCATGACAGATTCTTAAGGCGCGTCTGTGCTGTTCCTAGCCCCTCCCCCACCAGCCCAGGATCCACTGCAGCAATACCCTCCCCCACCCCCCAAATCCCATTCAGGGTTCACCCACCTGTGGGGTCCTCTGGTCACTGACCTCTAAATCATGATGAAGCCACTGTTTTTTCTTCATTGTTTTATGAATTGCATACCTATTCTTGACCCTCTTCGGATAGAGAACACCTGTCTTCCCTACTCTCTGAAGGATGTAAAACATTCAGTGAGCGGAAGGTGTGGGCTGCTCTACACTTTCGTTAAGGCTAAGCGAAGAGGCAGGAGGCAGAGCCCACCTCCTCAAACTTCATCAGGGAGGAAGGGGGCTTTTGGGGGCACGTGATATCTCTTTGTCAACAAGAGCTCCAGAGCCCTGGTGACCTTTTAGAAGCCAGAGGAAGCAATCAGTAAGAGCTGAACTCACTCCTCCTTTTCCCTAAGCACAAGCCCTGAGTTACCTGAAACCCATGCCCCCAACACAGGACACAGAAAAGACATCACTATTATTAGAGAATCATTTATTGCGGAGAATTAATGTTCTCCACAAGAAGGAATTATTTTGCGGTGGGAAATTTTCCGCTCTCGAAACGCTGGAAAAGCGTTTTCTGTTGACATAGAGACGGATCCCTAAACATAGTGCCTTTAGCAGTGGTGAGAACAGCTGGAGGCCCCTGGGCCGGCTTGACGCCTGCAGGTGGAGCTTGGATGGGGCACATGCTCCCTGCGGGGCACAGATAAGGGACGCTTCTGATCCAAGAGCTGATCTTTAAACGCCACGACTTTCTGAGGGTGTCTGTTCTGGTCTCTGCTCCGTCTAGAACATGTAGGATAATTCTGGCCAGCAAAGACAACTTCTTGGTGGCAGGACTTGGTGTTTGGCACTTTACAGGAGGGAGCCCTGTAGTTGGAAGGATGCCCCTGGACGGGCTCTGCCTGGGCCTGCTCTTCGGCCTTCTGGTCAGTTTTCACAAACTTCCTCAGGGAAGGAAGGGGCTCTTGAGGGCGGGTGACCTCTGCTGCACACCGCTGCCCCAGTTTCTCCACTGGGAACTTCCCAGGGACCGTCCTGGTCTTCTGAGCCGTGGTGGTCCCAGTAACGGCAGCTCTCCCTTTAACCAGGCCTCTGCTCTGTGCAGATGATATGGGGCTGCCCTTTTCCTGGGGATGTTCTTGGTTTTTGCCTTTTGTCCCAGGACGAAGCCATTGAAAAATGTGGTTCATCTTTTTTCTGAACAGACTTTCAGGAGGAGGCTGTGCCTTCTGTGATGAGGTGTGGGAAGACTTGCTCCCAAGCGTCCCCTCTGATGCTGTGATCTGAGTAGGGAAACTCTTTCTTGTAGGTTGGGATGTCCCCAACCCTGCATCCCCTCCACCAAGCTCTTCTTTGTTGGTGCCCAGAGGGCTCACTCTCATTGTAGCTGGTGGGAATTTCTTATCCTCGTACCTCTTTCGGTCTTTCTTAGGGACCCAAGGCTCCTGCCGCTGCTGCCTGCTGATC
>NW_025801593.1:0-2734 GCF_021613505.1 Equus quagga | reverse complement strand
CAAGAAATCTTTCTTTCAACTCTTGAGCTTGCCGACCATGCATCATATCTTGTGGCCTGTATGGGGAACATGCTTCATCGGTTTGTGAGCTCGAATTCTGGTAAGTGCCCTTTTCTTCCTTGTGCCTCTCTCTTTTTCGAGGATGGATCTAAATTCACTTCTCCATCAGGAACTGTCTTGAATAGCTGTATGAATTCATGTTTTCTGCCCATGGATACTCTATGGTGCAAATCTGGCATTCAGCTTGAAGAGAATCAGTACCTTAAGCCTAAGAGTGATGTAGAATGAATTAATCCATTCCTTCCTGACCCTATCTCTAATATATAAATTTTACGTGGTAACAGCTCAGCCATTTAAGTCATTAGGATGGTTGGCAATCTCCAAGAATCCCGTGGAAGTTTTCTATTCCTAAAGCTGGATTGAGATACCTCCCATTGCACTTGACCATCTGAACTGTGTGAATGTCCCAGACGGGACTGCACTTCAGGGAAAGTACCAAACTCTAACCTTTGGTTGAGTATTGGAAACCCTTCTTCGGAGAATGGCTCCAATACACAATTGGGTAGAATGTCCCCCAGCGTGGCGGAAACTACTTCACTATTTCTCTCCATCATGTTCTCTCTTAAACTTCTCCTATTCTCTTGGGGACCACTCACCAGGCACCTATTACTTCCAGGCAGAATAGGAAAGATGTTCATCAGGCACCTGTTACTGCCAGGCATACCAGGAAAGATATCCAAGGGATGCAATTCTGGGGGACACCCCCATCACCCCTTGCTATAGGCACCCCACAGTAGGAACAACAGGTAGGATGCTTCCCTAGGTTCAGGGGGGATTGTCAAGGTTATGGACCTGTCTCTTTCATCTTTCTTAGAGTTACAACGGCCAATTTCATCTCCTTTTGAGCTTTGCAACTGGGAAACAAAGAAATCTTTCAAGAGTCAAGTCCTCCAACACTGGGAGCCCCAACTTTGGCTTTCTGGGCCTGATCACCCCAGTGACCCCAAGCAGGGTGCCCTCTGTTGACGCTTGATTCATTGAGTATTTTAGTCACCTACTGAGTTGGCTATGATGTTAGGACACCTGTGATTTATTCTGTGAACTGTCATGCTAGGGTAGTATGCCCCAGCATGGGAACTGTTGTGTGACTTTTATCATGATAACCCTCTGGGAATGGCCATGAGGGTGAGGTCTGGTGTCTTCTTTTAATTTCTTTGTTTTGCTCATCATGTCCTCTGTTGTCACAAAGTCGAGCTTAAGTTCAGGCTGGACTTGAGCAGAACCTGGCCCTTCTGTAAAATCGAAAAACTTGAAAATATTTTGCAAGGGACTTAACTCTCAACCCGGGTACTGGGAGCCCCGGCGTCCAGCATGTTCCAGGCCTCTGTAGGCACTGCACCTTTGTCCAGTACACTGTCAGTCCTACACTTGCTTTACTGCCATGGGGAATGACGTAAGCATCCCAAGAGACTCACCACTCAGCGTCATTCTAACTAATTAGAAACACTTTCAATTGTATGGGTATGCCCCAGAAACTCCATCTGGGGGAAAATTTGTGAAGTTTCTCTGTGCCTTTATGGTGCAGTTGGACAGGGAGATCAACCTAGAATGTCCTTCAAGTTACAGTCCAGTTTCTGAGAAATCAAGAGCAACTGTCCCTACAAAATCCTTACAAGACTGGAAAGACAGCACTAGAGGCAGTTCAGATTCCACCTACTTCCTTTATCATGAAAAGGATTCTCATCCCCCCTCTCCAGGAACTACTATGTAGCCCATCACTCATTCTTAAGACTGAAAAAAAAAAAACGAGGGGAAATGATAAATGGTCATAAGTGCACCCTTGCAAAAAGTCTACCATCTCGAGGGTCTTCTCCATAAGTATTAGTAAAAAGGCTCAAAACAAAGTGTGGATTCATAACTGGTGAGATGTATATTATTGTACCTGATTCACAGCAGTAGTTTTTAAAACAATGGTTGTACAGTCTCTGTCCATGGGTGTCTATGTGTACATTATAAGTGTGATATTTTTACCCCTGGATGGTATGGCCAAAATTAAGATCTCTGTTTAGTTGGCTTAAGAAAGTGCTTACATAAATTCTAATGTAGTAGAAATTAACTCAGTGCCTTTCAAAGTAAACGTGATGTGAATTAACCTTTGGTAAATGAAAGCTTGTTAAAGTTTGTTGGTTTGATTGAAAATTATCTTGTTGTCAGAGTTGTCGGTATTTGCATAGGATGCAGGCATTCAGCATGGGTTTTCTAGTCATATAAGCTCACTTTCTTACATTTGTCAGCAAAATAATAGCTTTATATGATGACCAGTTTTGTCTAATGCCTCATGAGGTTTCTGTAGGTAATATGAACATAAATGTTGGAAAAAATGGTTTAAATACATAAAACTCGTAAAAGTGAGTACAATAACTCTTATGTTCTGTATACTTGTTGAAAAACCAACAGCTTCGAAATTTTTCTGTGTAACAATCTTGAGTTTTGCAAAGTTAAGTTAAATGATAAAAAGATGAATGTGCCGGTCATTTTTGGATAGGCTGAAACACTGAATCATTATTAATGAACATATATAAGTTATCTACTTTTGGCTTCTTCTTGAAGAGGCTAAAAGCGTTTGGGTGTATTAAAAAGCATGCCTTGTGTTTTTTTGTAAAGCGGCATGTTTCTAAAGTTATGAAGTGTTTAGAATGCTGATATAAAAGACAATTCATAATTATTTACTTTT
>NW_025801592.1:0-1662 GCF_021613505.1 Equus quagga | reverse complement strand
AAGTATGGAGGACAGAGACCCTGCTGCTGGCCTCAGAGGAGCTGGAATGCAGTAGGAGAGAACTTCGCTCCCTCCCCTAGAGTCTGGGATTGCTGCCTCCAGTGAGGGAAGGAGCGGGGGAGGGGCTGCACAACCGGGGTATCATCCAGGACTCCCGCTGGTGGTACAGTGGGAACCTGCTGATGGGGGAAGTCTTCTGTGTGCGGGGACCCCACATACCTAGGGCCCCGGGAGACCAGAGACCAGAACTGATCTGAATCCAGATCCGCCTGAGAGAAAAACTACCCCTTTCCCAGGCGAACTGAGCTGGGCGCCACCATCTTGCCCGAAGGCAGAGAGCTCAGAACATGCAGCTCTCGACCCCCATCTCGTGGCAACAGGCTGTAACTGCAACCGAATTCTACCACCATGGGAAAAAACTGCTCCTCTACCATCCAGCAACTTATAAAAGCTCTAGACCAGAAGGAAAACAATAAAAACACAGAATTAAGTACTGAGGACTTGGAAACAGGTAACTTAAGTGAAAATGAGTTCAGAGCAGCTATAATCAAAAAACTCAATGGGGTAGAGAGAAAGAGAAACAAGCCAACGAGTTCTGGAGTTGCTTCACAAAAGAGATTGAAATTATAAAGAAGAATCAAACAGAATTATTAGAGATGAAAAACACAATGGACCAGATAAAATGGAATACGGATTCCTGGAATGCCTGGGTAGACACCATAGAAGAGCCAATTAGCATAATCGAATAAAGACAGGCTGAATGGCTCCAGACAGAGGAAGAAAGAGAACTAAGAATTTTAAAACATGAGGAAAATCTCCAAGAGATAGTGGATTCAATGAGGAGAAAGTATTTAAGGATCAGAGGAATTCCCGAGAACATGGAAAAGGAAAATGGAGCAGAAAGTGTGCTTAATGAAATTATAGAAGAGAACTTCACAAATGTAGGGATTGAGGGAGAAATGTGTGTAGAGGAAGCTTTCAATTCTCTCAGATTTGTCAATGTAAACAGACCTACTGCAAGGCATATAGTAGTACAAATGGCAAAAATGAAAGACAAAGAAAGAATACTCAGGGCAGCAAGATGGAAGAAAATAACCTACAAAGGAACTCCTGTCAGACTTTCAGTGGGTTTCTCTACAGAAACCTTACAGTCTAGGAGAGAATGGAGTAACATATTCAAAACTTTAAAAGATAAAAATCTTCAGCCAAGTATACTCTATCCAGCAAGAATATTCCTCAGATATGAGGAAGAAATTAAATCTTTTCCAGTCAAACAAAAGTTAAGGGAATTTGTAATCAAAAGTCCTCCACTACAAGAAATCCTCAAGAAGGCTCTCATACTTGAAAAAAGAAAAAATGGAGAAAGGGGTCACAAACCACAGAGTAGCGAGACAGATAAATAGAACGAGAATAGGATAGCAAATATTCAACTATAGCATTAGGATAAAGGTAAGGAAACTACCAAAGCAAAGAGGATCTTATCACTCTAACTACAAACTCATAACACGAGTTGGAATAAGAAACGAAGGTAATAATTTAGGAGGGGAAGAGCAAAGGGACTAAATCAGTCTAGGCCAAGTAACTAAGAGACCACCAGAGAATAGACTATATTATACACGAGATTCTAAATACAAACTTCAGGGTAGACACTAAACTAAAAAA
>NW_025801591.1:0-1268 GCF_021613505.1 Equus quagga | reverse complement strand
ATCATAACAAAAAGAATAAAATACCTCAGGGTAAATTTAACTAAGGACGTGAAGGACCTATATAATGAAAATTACAAGGCCTTTCTGAGAGAATTGGACGACAACATAAGGAGGTGGAAAGACATTCCATGCACGTGCATTGGAAGAATAAACAGTTAAAATGTCCATTCTACCTAAAGCAATCTACAGATTCAACACCATCCCAATCAGAATCCCAATGACGTTCTTTACAGAATTAGAACAAAGAATCCTAAAATTCGTATGGGGCAACAAAAGACCCCGAATTTCTAAAGCAATCCTGATAAAAAAAGAACAAAACGGGAGGCATCACAGTCCCTGACTTCAAAATATACTACAAAGCTACAGTAATCAAAACAGCATGGCACTGGTACAAAAACAGGGGCACAGATCAATGGAACAGAATTGAAAGCCCAGAAATAAAACCACACATCTATGGACAGCTTATCTTCGACAAAGGAGCTGAGGGCATACAATGGAGAAAAGAAAGTCTTTTCAACAAATGGTTCTGGGAAAACTGGAAAGCCGTATATAAAAGAATGAAAATTGACCATTCTTTTTCACCATTCACCAAAATAAACTCAAAGTGGATCAAAGACCTAAGGTGAGACCAGAAACCATACGGCTTCTAGAAGAAAACGTAGGCAGTATACTCTTTGACATCAGTATTGAAAGCATGTTTTCGGACACCATGTCTTCTCAGACAAGGGAAACAGAAGAATGGGACTTCATCAGACTAAAGAGCTTCTTCAAGGCAAGTGAAAACAGGATTGAAACAAAAAAAAAACCCCACTAACTGGGAAAAAAATATTTGCAAGTCATATATATGACAAAGGCTTAATATCCATAGTATATAAAAAACTCTCACAGCTCAACAACAAAAAAGTCAAACAATCCGATCAAAAAATGGGCTGGAGACATGAACGGACATTTCTCCAAAGAAGATATATGGATGGCCAATAGGCACATGAAAAGATGCTCATCATCGCTGATCATCAGGGAAATGCAAATCAAAACTACACTATCACCTTACACCCATTAGAATGACAAAAATATCTAAAACTAATAGTAACAAATGTTGGAGAGGTTGTGGAGAAAAAGGAACCCACATGCACTGCTTGTGGGAATGAAAACTGGTGCAGCCACTATGGAAAACAGTATGGAGATTCCTCAAAAAATTAAACATAGAACTACCATACGATCCACTACTGGGTATCTATCCAAAGAGCTTGAAGTCAGCAATTCCAAAA
>NW_025801590.1:0-1135 GCF_021613505.1 Equus quagga | reverse complement strand
TTCCGATTTGCATCCTCATCGAGGTAGACTTCCGTGTAGCTTACATCATCTTCCCCTGCGTAAGCCTCATAGCAGGCCCTCACCCCACACTTGTGCCTCATCATCTGTTTCACCCTCTCACACCTCCCCGCTTTGTCTCTGGGAACACCCAATCAAATGTCCCGTGCCACCTGTTCCTGACCGCTTGTTTTTTCTTCTCCTCTTAAGTGAGGTCCTACGGTACTTGCCTTTCTCCCTGGGGCTTGTTTCACTTCCCTAAAACCCTCACAGCCATTCTGGTGGTCACAAATGGCTGGATTGCATCCTTGGTTCCGGCTGACTGGTATGCCATTGCGTGGCTATAGCCCATCTTCCTTCTGCACTCGTCCCTTGCTGGGCTACAGGGAGGCTTCCAAGTCTTGGGTAGTGGGAGCGACGCTGTGGTGAACTCAGCGGTGCGCATGTCTTTATGCAGGAGTGTTTCCGAGTTCTTTGGATCAACACGCCGCAGAGGAATAGCTGGATCATATGGGACGTGGATTCTTAAAGTTCTGAGGCAGTTCCACTCCGCTTGGCGTAGTGGCTGCACCGGTCTGCACTCCCACCAACGGTGCAGGAGGCTTCCCTTCTCTCCACCTCCTCTCTGACACTTGTTGCTTCCTGTCTGCTTCCTTATAGCCATTCTGACCACAGTGAGCTGCTGTGCCCTTGCAGTTTGCATTTGCATTGGCCGGAGACTTAATGACGGTGAACAAGTGTTCGTGCACCCGTTGGCCCTCATTCGATCTTCTTGGCAGAAATCTCTGTTTCCACCTTTTGCCCAGGTTTTCATTGGCTTGTTGTTTTTTTTTCTTGTGGAGACGTGCGAGTTGATTGCATCTTTGGGCTTTTCATCCCTTGTCCGATGTGTGGTTTGCAAACATCCTCTCCCAGTCGTTGTGCTATCTTTGCATTCAGTCGATGGTTTCCTTCACTGGGCAGAAGCGTCCGCATTTGACGTGGTCCCGTTGGATTCTTGTTGACTTGGTTGCCCTGGCCCAGTCGGACTTGCTTCTTCCAAACAGGCGGCTCAGTCAGATGGCAAAGAGCACTCTGCCTAGGTCTTCTGTTACAAGGTTCACGGTTTCAAGTCTGCCATTCAAGGCTTTGATCCATT
>NW_025801589.1:0-3643 GCF_021613505.1 Equus quagga | reverse complement strand
CTATCCTAGCCTAGGTCAAACTTAGCACTGAGAACACATGATCATCTGGGTTGGTTTGACATCCTGTGATCAGAATCTCCAAATTCGAGGTGGACCTGCAACCCCCTTCACGGACAAAATGTTTCCGAGACAAATTAGACAAATCTGATGAATTCCTCTCTCCAGGAAAGATATTTTTCTGTCTCCTTTCTGGATTTGGGAAGTTTCGAACCTGACCACTGATCCTTGAACGTTCCCCTAGATTCTACCTAGATACGGGATTACTTAATTTCTATAGGCTGAGCCATTTGTTTGCCTTACATCCTCTGCCCTGGTCCATTTATTTTTCTGAAACAGAATTGTAAAGTTCTAACTTTCAGCCAACTTCCTTACAGATGGTGTCAAAACACATAGTCAATAATCCTTCTCCAGCAAGAGGTAGGTGGAGAGAATTTCATTGGAGGGAAACTGAGCACTCCAGACTGGGAGGGCAGCCTTCACAAAGGAACGAAGCCCTCTGGAAAAAAGTGCTTTTCAGCACACTTGTAGAGCCCTTCCAAACAAAGAGACATACCCCAAGCATGACAGGGCTCCATTCCCTCAAGGCTTCCAAGACATTTCTTGGGACACATTAGCATGTACCCAGTGGGGCCCGTGGCGCCAGAGATATGGAAAGTGAGACTGATCTTCAAAGAATGCTAGGTGCCTAAGAAAGTAGACATCGATTCTTGTCTTCAATGTCCTCAAGACATCATTCTTGACTTTGGATTATGCTTAAGGCAGAAGTACAACTTAGGTATGAAAAGGCCCAAGTGCAGGCTCTTGTTTCCAATCAAGTTGCAAGCTTGAATCAGCACGGCCTCCCTTAGACTTGAATAGATGTCAATGTTCTGCTCTCAGGCTTGTCCCTCCATTCTTGCTTCTTGCCAAGGATTCCTTTCTTATCCCTTGAATCAGACACTGTTTTATCTCTTCCAGTTTCTATGGCCGCTTTCCGTTTCTCAAAGCTGTTTCTGGGTATCTCTCCCTTTAATAGCCTATCCTAGGCCAATCCTCAGACTGTAACCATGCGGCCATCTTGGGGGACATGTTCACCGTGATGTCATAAATGACCTCAAAATTCTAAGTTGTCCTGACAACCTCCATGGACATGGAGTTTCAGAGCCATCTCAGACCAGTGTGACTCCTCACCTTTACCAGGCAGGATAGTTTTTCTTTTTCTGTATTTCTTGTCGTTTTGTAACTTTCTCCTCGAACTTTGTAAGGCCTGGTACATTCTCTCTAGACACTGGTTTGTTTCCTGTAAGATTATCCTGGGTTTTATCTCTTATACCTTGGGCAGATGGCCAACTGGGTGGACCTTCCCCAGAGAAAGTCATGGACTGCCTCCCAAGTTGAAGTTCCCAGGCAATCTTCTGATGTTCAATGATCCTGTCTTCTCCTAGCACTCTGCCAATTCCACCTTGGCAGGTTACAAGTTTTCCGTCCTTCTTCCTTAGCGAAGTGTACCAGATGCGTTCATATATTGTAATAGTCTCATAGTTCTTTTTCTGGTGATTCTTGATAAGTTATCCTCACAATTGACACTTATTTATGATCTCTGTCAGCACCGTACCATGAAATCTATATTTCCTAACACTGCTAATGTGATGTGCACGCGTGATGTGAAACAGAGAGGCCTGGGCCGCCCAAGCGGAACGTGGACACTTACCCGCTCCACCACAGGGCAGTCCCTGAGTTGTACTTTTGGACCAACCTTTTGCCTGAACTTGGGAAGACGTTGGCCTGTTTGGATTACTGGTGAAGGTGGTTAGTAGCAACATCATGGACTGTAAGATTTACCGTTGGTTCATGGTTTTGGGACTGATCATGTTCTCTTGGTAGTATTCCTCTTCATCTAATTCAATGGTCTACCTTACTGTAGCATCCGTAAGCATTTTGAGGTGATTTTCCAGCCTTGGAAGTTCACCTTCTCTAATCTCTTTCAGCCCCCAAAGCTTTATGCCATCATTCTGTACCACTTTTTGGATTTTTGATTTTTGGTGAATTTATTGCCATAACCCTGCATTAGAACATCCTATATCTTTCAGATTTGCATCCTCATCGATTTAAACTTCTGTGTACGTTACATCATCTTCACCAGCGTAAGCCTAATCACAGGCCCTCACCACACACTTGTGCCTCATCATCTCTTTCTCCCTCCCTCACTGCCTCGCTTTGCCTCTGGGAACCCCCAATCAAATGTCCCGTGCCACCTGTTAGTTAGTGCTTGTTTATTCTTCTCCTTGTAAGTGAGATCCTACGGTTTTTGACTCTCAACCTGGGGCTTGTTTCCCTTCCCCCAAAACCCTCACGGCCATTCTGGTGATCAAAATGGCTGCATTGCATCCTTTGTCCCGGCTGAGTGGCATGCCATTGTGTGGCTATAGCCCATCCTTCTGCATTCGTCCCTTGCTAAGCACCAGGGCGGCTTCCAAGTCTTGGCTAGCGGGAGTAAGGCTGTGCTGAACTCGGCAGTGTACATGTCTTTATGCAATAGTGTTTCCAGGATCTTTAGATCAACTCACTGCAGAGGAATATCTGGATCATATAGGACAAGGATTCTTAAATTTCTGAGGCAGTTCCACACTGCTTGGCGTAGTGGCTGCACCGGTTTCCACTCCCACCAGCAGTGCAGTAGTCTTCCCTTCTCTCCACCTCCTCGCTGCCACTTGTTTCCTGTCTGCTTCCTTATAGCCATTCTGACCACAGTGAACTGCTATGTCGTTGCAGTTTGGAATTGCATTGGCCTGAGACTTAATGATGGTGAACAAATATTCATGCACCTGTTGGCCCTCTTTCGATCTTCTTGGGAGAAATCTGTGTTTCCATCTTTTGCCCAGGTTTTAATTGGCTTTTTGTTTTGTTTCTTGTGGAGAGGTGAGAGTTGATTGTATCTTTGGGCTTTTCACCGGTTGTCCGATGTGTGGTTTGCAAACATCGTCTCCAAGTTGTTGTGCTGTCTTTGCATTGAGTCGTTGGTTTCCTTGACTGGGCAGAAGCGTGTGCATTTGATGTGGTCCCATTTGTTTCTTGTTTCATTTGTTGCCCTTGCCCAGTCAGACTTGCTTCTTCCAAATAGGTGGCTCAGACAGATGGCAAAGAGCACTCTGCCTAGGTCTTCTCCTACAAGGTTCACGGTTTCAAGTGTGCCATTCAAGGCTTTAATCGATTTCCAGAATGTATGTGAGACAGGTGTAACATCATGGTGTGCACTCATTGTGTTCCATGTGCCTGTGCAGGCTTCCCAGCACCGTTTATTGTAGAGACTCCCCTTTCTCCACTGTCTCCTACTGGATCCCTGGTCGAAAATGGGATGTCCATGTAAGTTTGAGTTGAGCTCTGGGTTCTCGATTCTGTTGCATGGGTCTGTGTGCCTGTTTTAGGGCCCAGACTGTGCCGTTTCGGAACCCAGCGCTTCGTCCTTTATGTTGAAAGCATAAAGTGTGACACGTCCTGCTTAGTACGTTTTCCTTAGGAAACCTTTGCCTATTCAGGGTCTCTTGTTGCTGGCTAGAAACTTTCGGGTTCTGTATTCTATCTCTGTGCCAAATATTCCTGCAACATTGCATGGGATTGCATGGAATCCAGAGATTCCTTTCTCTGGTATGGACATTTGAAGTGT
>NW_025801588.1:3454-12268 GCF_021613505.1 Equus quagga | reverse complement strand
CGGCCCTCCCGCCCCGCTGCGGCCCTGCCCGCCGTCCTCCGAGGGCCCGTCAAAGCGCTCCCGCCCGGGCTCCCCGCGGAAGCGACGCCCGGACCCCGGCGTCGCGGGCCAGGGCGGCACAGACCGTCCTCCGCCGGCCGAGCGCCCGACGCGGCGCGCGTTGGACCGGCCGCCCCCGCCCAGGAGGGACGAGGCCTGGCCGGGACAGCCCCGCGCGCACTGGGCTGAGGGGAACCGGATCGTCGCGGACGCCCGCGAGGCCCCAGCTTGCCGGCTCTCCGCGTCAGGCACGCCCCTCACGCCGGTCTGAACCTGCAGCCCCTTTCACCGGCTCCACACGGTGACGTCTGGGGCTTCCCCATTGGCTCAGGGGCGGGGGGCGGGGCGAGTGAGGAGGCGGGGCGAGCGGGGAGGCGCGGAGACAGAGGAGCCGGGGCTTCAGCCTGCAGCCTCACAGGGGAAGGCCAGAGAGCATAAGTCTGAGTGACAGGCAGAGCGGGGAGGCGGTGCGAGGGGGGGGCGTGGCGAGCAGGGGCGTGGCCACAGAGGAGGCGGGGCAGTCGAGCCGCCCTGAGTTGGGAGACAGCAGGAGCGCGAGGAGCAGTGTGAGCGGAGAGGCTGTGCCAGCTCGGGAGCAGAGCGTGTGAGGAGGCGTGGCCAACAGGACGACCCGTGGGGGCGGAGCCCAGGCTGGCCAACTGCCTGCTCACAAACGCCTGGAGCCGCGCCCCTCCTGCCCGCTGCCTGCTGGGAAACGGAGTCTTTTTTACTGGAAACAGAGAAGCTGCGTGTCTCTGCCCCTTGGCCTTTGGGAAATGTGGTCCACAGTCGGACCTTCGGATCAGATGCCACAGCCCTCCATGCCAGAGAATCCCAAATGAACGTGTTAGGTCATTGATAACTCTATGTTTAATTTTTTCTAAACAAAATTCACCTTGAGGTGGAAAGTGGCTCCACGAAGTTGAGTTTCGTCACCCAAAATAACTGCAATATTTTCCGTATTCTGCCTGGAGGAACCAAAACACACTTGTTTGGGTAGGTTTCCCAGGTTTTCCCTGTAAATCGAGATGAGGCAGTAGGTACAGTCCCGGACAAAGACAGAAGACAAGAGACAAATCCATTTCCGGCATCCATGGCCTCTGACTCTGTCTTGACCCTGAAACAGAGGTTTTCAGCATATTGCTGCTTAGGAAGACAGAGGCTCGACACAGGAATGTGAACAGCAACAACCAGAGAAAGCTTTCTGTGCTCACCCCGAGGGCTTCCTCAGGGGCCCCTTCTGTTCTTAGATTTTTCCTAGGTAGGAGCCATCCTTCTTTGTCTCTTTGTATGCCCTGGGACTTTTGGCAGAAAACTTACCATTTGGAATATTATGACGTGACAACTAGGGAAATCAGGTTCTCCCCCTCCCCAGCATTTCTGGGGGATGCTGACTGCAACAGATGGTGATAGTTTCTTTAGGGGATATTCTGATCCAACCCTGAAAGTTCTGTAGTGTTTGTCATGTGTGGCCACTGAACACTTTGATCTGTTAGCCTAAGGATCTTCTAGAGATCCTGAGTTCAGTGGGTCTTAGGATGTCCTCCTGGGGAAACAGGGCGAGGGAACACTGTATGTGACCGGGAGAGCGACAGGGAGTCTGCTTTGGTGTAGAGAAAGAGCGTGGCAGACTGCATCCAGTTCTCCTTTCATTCTGGCACACAGAAGACTAGCTTTTCTAGCCCTCTTGGTTTTTGAATGGACGTGTGGCTACTTCTGCCCAAGGGCATCACTTTTAGGCCAAAGGAGAAAGGAGGGTGTGTAAGGCCCCAGGTGCTCTTTGTGTCCTTCAGTGGCAATGGAAGAAGGCGTGAGTTTCAGATGGTGTAGCAACAAGGTCATGGGGTCTCCATCAGCCTTGCCCAACAAGACTTGGGAAGCAGGGTTCCCTTCACCCCGGCGACCAATGTTTGATGTAAATCTGAGGAGAAATACATCTTTAGTCATGAATTTCTTAATCATTGCATTTAATTTCTTACCAGAGCATTACCTAAGGTTGTCCTGAAGATTACGATGACTTACCCTCTCAGATTGTCTAAAGGGTGATTCTCCCAAAGCAGAATTTCCCGAATCTCATATTGCTATGGTCAGAAGTCGTGTCTGCTGACGGCTGCTTGTCACATATCAGGGCCCTGCCAAGAGACTCTGAGTCTGATGGGGAGTATTGCATGTGGAAAGTGTATGGAAGTGTTCTGGAGAGATATCCCTATGGGAAGGTAGCAAAGCAGAGATGGTCACAGGAGAAGCTGAAGCCCAAGCCCACTGCCACTGGGTCTCAGCCAACCCTCAGGGATCTCTGGAGCTGGGACAGCCCTTTGGTGTTGTCCCAAATTGAGACAAGGGGACCAGGCTTCTTACTCTCTTATCTGCCAGACATGGGCCCCTGGCTGTCCCTGGAGAGGGCTGCATCCTCTGGTTAGGTGCTTCCCTATGCTGTGGGAATGGCCTGTGAGGGAAAGAGCTGTGAGCTGTCCTCAGCCAATATTCCCAGGAGCTGTGGGGTGGATGCCTTGGCCTTGAGCCTGAGTCTGGGCTGAGTCTCAATGTTTCAACGGCACTTCTCCTTCACCGTGGTCTTCCTTCCCAACCCTGTTAACAAACTCCCCATGGGAGGATGTCCCTGGGAGGACTTATGTAGAGCTCTGCCTTTCCCTGTGATTGGCTGAGAGAAAGGCATGGGGGAAGACCAGAATCTCTCTCTCCAGCATTCAGACCCTCTTACCTGGGGGCTTCTGGAGAGCTCCAGAAGGGTTCCGACCTCGGCTGACAGTGCTGAAGTTGTTCCTGTAACAGTGTCCACGGATTTGCTGTAGTCCAGTGCTTGTAGTTAGGGAAAGTCCGATTCCCTCCAGAGAGCCAGAACAGTGTACTCTCCAAGGTCTTGGCATCACAGGGACAGGCCTGGTAGACATCGAAACCCAGGGGTAGGTTGGCGAGTCGAGGGGCATTCTCGTTGGTCTCCTCAAGGGTGAAAGAAAGGCCAGTCTATGCTGGTAATTCTTCCAGACACACCTAAGCCAGGGGGCAGCATTCAGGAGACTGGTCGAGTCATGCCGTTCAGGGACAAATCCTAAGCCAAGCCTAGAGAAAGGCAGGGTGTGAACATGGTTCCCGGGGCTCTAGAACCCCCTGGCATGGCTCTCTCACTGTAATGAGGCAAATCGTGTCCAAATCAGCAAGACGGGTGTTCAGGGCACTGTGAGTGGGGGGAGACGGCATTAGGCTGGATGGTATGGCTGTCAACTGGACAGATTTTTTGTTAGCTCCCATAAATGGAAGATGCATCTGTGCATGGACCACACGGCAAGAAGTTCTCGAGGTCCGTGAGTGAGGAGTACAAACGCCGTCTCATCGACCACTTTGGAAAGACTGAGTTGAATCCCAAAGTGGCCTTGTTTTTGCTTGCACTGGAAGCCAAGATGCAAGCATCCGTCCCCACCTTAGACCTGGAATAGTTTAAATGGCACCCAACTTACCAGTTCCTCAAACATTTTGAGCATTTCCTGCCAACACCATATTCACCTGAGGCATTTCAAGGGACTCACATTGTTACTTTCTCTTCCCCTAAGTCAGCTCCTAGGAAGCCAGTTTTGGTAACTTCTGTGTGCCTTGAACAAGAAACATTTCATCCAGATTTGCTAATTTCTTTCCTCGTGGACTTCCACAACCTACTTCCAATTTGGAAACCCAAAGATGGGATGAATGGTGCCTCCTGTGTCCACAGCTGTACTCCCACAACAAACTAAATATTGCTACCTGCCGGGTCGGCTCTCAGGAGCACCCCAGTCCCGGAGGAGACTCTCTTGGGACACCCATGCCTTCATCCCAGCCCTGGGCTAGCCCTGGGACCTGCCATGACTCCTTCTCCTCCGAGGGACTGGACAGCCTTCCCCACCTTCCTCTGGCAAGTCTCTTTGCTGGGTGGCTGTGCCGCATCAGCAAAGACCTGGGCTGCCGGGGACCAGGATTGATCCTCAGCTTCCCGCTGTGCTGAGACGGCCTCCCTGGCAGAGCCCAGCCTGCCTGTGTCTGAGTGACACTTGCAGCCACCAGGAAGGAGGGGATAACTCAGAAGTGCCAAGCGCTTCACCCCTCCCTTGTCTTTCAGGCTCTTTCCAAGGGATGACATTGCAAAGGCTGGGTGGTCACGCTTTCGCTCCTGCTTCTGGACCCGGTGCTCCTGTTGAGCTCAGAGCAGTGTCTGTTTAGCACCCAGATGGGAAGCATTTCAGCATTTCCCTTGGTAAGGCTGTGTCCACGCACATCCACAGATCATCAGGTTGCTGACATTCCCCGCAAGACCCCCAACTCACACCCTTCTTAGGCCTCCTCTTTCAAAGCTCCCAACAGGAAAGGCACACATCCCCATGACAGAACCACAGCACAAGACTGTGGAAAAGAACACAGCCAGCTGAGGGGCTGCACACTTGCTGGGCTCAGGCACAGCAACGACTTTAGGAAAATCACTAAAAATACTCCAGATTGTGTAAATTTGGGACTGTCCGACACCACGGGCCTGGGAAGCAAACACAGGCCCAGAAGTCACCCTCGGCAGCAGGGAGACTGTAGGGTCATTCCTGGTCAGGATGATGATTAGAAAGGCTGGGGGCATCCAGGGAATCTCTGCCCCAAGATACAATTGTATGCAGAAGTGCAGAGATGCTGAAAATCCTAGCTCACAGGGAGCACTAGGTTTATGGAGGGAGACCTGGCTGAGGCCCTAAAAGCTGCATCCCACAGCTTTCCCCTTGGATAGACAGCAAGCAGGAAATGGTATTGGGAGTCAGGGACCAGAAGCCCAGGGGGATCCAGTCTAGGTCAGAGATGAACAGGGAGCCCCTAGTGGGCACGAGAAGGAAGAGTCCTGCCTGCCCATGGTCCATGTCCACAGGACCTTCCTCTGGCCTCGTCCTCTCTATGTGCACGTTTTGAGCTTTTGACGGTATTTTCCCCACTTAGAGCTGAAGCCATTGCGGAGACTGAATCAGAAAACAAGGTCCTAATCTGTGTGCAAGAGAAACCGGGAAAATGTTCCCTCTTCCGGCAGAGTGTAGAAAGGCAACCACTGTCCTGGGCAGGACGTGTGCTAGGGACAGGCATGTGCTAGTTTGACAGACACACCCAGCTTAGTGGTTGTGGCTCTGCCTGAGAAAACGCCTCCAACCGCTTAGTCCCAAGAGGTCGGAGGGGCCATCTCTGCTCCTGGACAGGGTGAACCACACTGCAATGATCCTGTCCTCGGCGGGAGGGAGACTTGGGCATGTCCCTCAGTAGCCAGGGAGGGGACTGGCACTTCTCCCTTCTCCACATAAACTGAGCTGCTCACTCTGGGAGATTTCTAAATTCGAGGAGGAATGTGAGTTTCTGGATCTGGTTTCCATGAGCGCTGCGAGCGAAAGACTCACACCTCCACTCCCAGGATTAGAAAGAAGCAACAATTTAATATAATACTCAAACGGAGCATTTACCATTGACAACAAAATATGGCCCCGCCAAATAGGGAAATAGGTGCTGGGCAAGAGGGGGGAGGGAGAAGAGGGGTTGGTGCCTTCCCTCGTGGCCAACAGGGGACCCCAAGAAACGGATCACAAAGTTCTCCTCATCAGAATCAGGGGAGGTGGCCCTGTGCACCCTGAGTGTCAACGCTGTGTCCCCGCTGTAGCTCAGCTGGTCTCAGGAGGGTCATCGACCACCACCACTGGGCCCTTGGTTGGGGGTCTGGTGTCTGGAGAAAGAGAGGCATTTCCTGAGTGGCCTGCCCTGGAACCACAGTACACACCACATCCCGGCCCCCACTGCGCTCTGTGCTCCAGCCCTGTGCTCAGTGCTCAGTCAGCCAACAGCACCCCATCTGTCCCTGACACAGGGGCTGATATTTAGCGTCACCCACTTCACAGAGGAGGAAACCAGTCCCAGAAACGTGAGTGCAATCGCCCAGGACGGGACTGCTCGGCAGTGGAGCTGCAGCCCAGGGCCAGCTGTCTGCCTCCCCAGGCCCATGCTCAGCCTGAATGTTTCCTGAGCCCGTGGATTCAGCCACTGCCGGTCTGGACACTCACTCTGCCCTGAGCGGTTCTTCTTGTGTTTGAAGAAGAGTCGAATCTTTCTGACCCAGTGGTATCGGGGCTCCAGCTGGCAGGACAGGCTGTAGCTACAGGACAGAGCGGAGCTGGGAGCTCTCAGGAGCCACACATCACATGTGCGTCCTGGAGCCTGCCAGCAGCTGGAGTCGAAGGGCCCCAGGGGTCGCCATGCAATCAGATCAGGGGCTGACCATGGAGCAACAGCCATGGGCTCTGGAGCTGGTCAGCAGAGAGAGTCTGCCCTGCCCTCCCCCAACTCCTGACCCGACTCACCTCTCCTCCTTGCTCAGGGGCTCCACGGCCTGGAACCAGGCCCCAAAGTGCTCGTTGGGCTGCACGGTGTACAGATTTGCAGCCTCCTGGAGCAGCTCGATCTCCTCCATCAGTTTGAATTGCTAGGACAGAGCAAGCACAGGATGCCCACAGGGCCTGAGTGGGGGACCCTGCAGGGCTCGTGGAGGGGCTGAGGAAGGGGCAAGGGGCCAGTCTGGGGCCTTTGCCCACTTGGGAACCCTCCCTCCCTGCGATTCCAGTCAGGACTTGCCTGCTCTCACACTTGGCCCCAAATAGCTCCTCCTCCAGGAAGGAGTCTTTGATGCCAGCCCTTCCCGCACCCGCCAATGCCATAGGATCCCTAGCTCTGTATATCGAACCGTGCAAATAAATGTTCCACCCTGGGGATTGGGCCAGAGGGGGTCCTGCCCACTGGGGGGGGGGGGGCGTCTCTGATTTCCAACCCCCACCCTCCCCACCGGGAGGCCGCAGCTGCTTACCTCATTCCATTTCCGACAGTTGAGCACATTGCCCTGGAAGGCAGACAGCCGCAGTCCATCAGAAACAGCCCCTTGGGCCAGCACTAGCCCCCATCCACACCTCTTGCAATGTTGCACTACTGCCAGTGGGCAGGCCCATCCAGAGCCCGGACTTGGACCTGGGCCAGTCTCTGGGCTCCAGAGCAGGGGGCACAGAGCAACTGAGGCAAGAGACCTTGTAACCCAACCCTCTCTGATGACACGTGGGGAGACTGAGGCCTCAGGCAGGAAGGGACAGCTCAGCCGCTGATGTGCTTCCTGACTGGGAGGGGCCCGACTTCTCTTCCTTCACTGGCAGGGCCAGAGGGAGACGCTGAGTCCAGCTCAGACACCACCTCCTTGGGCCACACAGTCAGGCAGCTCTGAGCCTCAGCAGCCCAGGGAACCTGGACGGTGGCTTATGCAGAGCCTGCATCACCCACTGGGAAGATGGGCCTGACACCCCAACTCCCACACGAGGCTGGAGGTCCTGCTGAGAGGACCTTTGCCAAATGCAGAGAGCTCAGGGCTCAGGACAGGACTCTCTCCTCCCCACCCTCAGGAGCCTGAGCCCCCAGAACCACCTCCGGGCTCACTCACCTCCACATAATCCTCCATTGTAGCGTCCAGCAGCTCCAGGGAACGGAAGAACGTCACCAGGGAGGGGACGACACCCTGTGCCGCCATCGGGATGGGCATGGTGATGAGCTCCCGCTCTCAGGTGCCCCCATGAACCTTCCCCTGAAACCCCTCAGCCCAGCCTCCTGCCCACCCCACGCTCCCACACAGAGCAGCCTAGGATCCTCGGGACACCCCAACACACACAATTCCCTCCCCCGCTCCCCTCCAGCAACACCAAACTCCATCAGTCAAGTCCCAGGACTGGCTGTTGGCCCCTCCCAGGGGCAGTGGCCCCTGCCCTTCCCCACCCCAAATCTGCCCTGCTGCCAGCCCTTCCAGGCCTCCTCCTGCTCACTGCCACTGCAGGCCCGTCATGCTTGGCAGCCACAGCAGATTCGCCTGAGGAGGAAGGCCCCTCTCCTGAGGGAGGTCTCCAGCTGGGAGGGGGAGCCCCCTCTCCTCTGACTCCTAGGCCCCTCCCCCACAGTCACCCTCACCTGCTGCCGCTGCCTCTCCTGGGTTCCCTGGCGGGCCCTCTCTGCAGTCTTTAACACGGAGGTCGCCTCCTGTCGGGGCCGAGGACAGGGTCAGTGCGCCCATACTCCCCCCGCATGTCCCCCAAGGCCCCTGATCTCAGACCCTGGCCATCGGCTCCAGTCCCCTGCTGCCTCTGCTGCTCCAAACTGCAGGGTGCTCTGATTCTAGACCAGTCCCAGCTCCAGGACTCAGTCCTGTGTGACCTTGGGCCTGCCCCGGCCTCCCTGGCCCTCTTTCCTCAGCTGAAAAGTGTGAGGAGAACGTCACCTGCTTCCAGGAGTCTCCTGAGGACTCAGAGTCATCTGCGTGTCATCACTGCTCTCCCCTCACCTCTCGAGGAGGAGCCGGCACAAATCTCCTTGCGTTCCTGTCCTCCCTTGGATGGTAGCACCCCGCTGGGAGGCCTGCACCGCTGATCATTTCCCTCCACTTCCCAGAGGAAGAGATGGAGGCCCCCAGAGGGGCAGTGACTGGCTCAAGGACCCACTGGGAGAGGCTGCTCCCCGTGCCAGCTACAGGCCCTGTCCCCGCTGCCTTCACCCCAGCCCTGGCTCCAAATCTGACCAAGGCCCCGACCTCTGGACTCCAGGGGTGCGTCCAGACCCCAGCTGAACAGACAGGGAGGGGGAGGGCAGGGTGTCTTGGGGGACCTGGCCGAGTGGCCCCGGCCTGCCCCACCCTCACAGGGCTCTCTGACCCCCAGCCTGGGCCGAGCCTTGCCATAGCCTCACCTCCTAGGATCC
>NW_025801588.1:0-3354 GCF_021613505.1 Equus quagga | reverse complement strand
GAAAGAAAGAAAGAAAGCAAGAAAAACTGTGGGATGCTTGAAGGCAAGTCCCATTTGTTTGAGAACCCAGCAGATCCAAACTGCCTGGGGCCTGGATGAGGGATTTTGCTGGGGTGTTCTGAGCTCTAAGGTCCCCATGGGACTGCGGAGGGGCCTCTCCTCTTGTCCCTTGGGGCCTCCATTCCCAGATGTCCCAAACAGATCTCTTTGGAACAGCGTTGGTGTCAGCTGCATAGAGGCTTCTGTTGCTGCAAAGGAAACACCTGAGATTCTCCACCTGGGCTCAAGCCATGATCTGGTCTGGAAGGAAATGAATCCCTGGGATGGAACTGCTGGCCTAAGGGCGCTGAGAGACTCAGAGACCCAGCACCCAGGTCAGTCCCTGTGCCCGGCGTTCGCTGTCTCCCAGGTGGTCTCAGCTGACTTTGGGGGACATGCCGGCCCAAATCAGGCTGCCTGGGCCACCTCACCCTCATGGTGCTTGGCTGGAGAGCAGACCACCCACTACCCACCTGGAAACTTGTCCCCAGGTGTCTTGGAGACGGGCAATGGCAGGGCTCTGCAGGGCAGAAAGGATTGTGTGGAGGGAACAGAAGTTCCCGAGGCCTCGACACTCCTGGGGAAGCGAAGAGATGGAGCCGTGAGGGGGAGCTGAAGCTCTGCTGCCTCTGGTTTCTGTCCCCTCATGGACTTCCCCTGTCCTGGAGGAGACACATGCCCAGGGAAGCCAGGGAGGGCACACCTGCCACCCGACGAGTAACACTGCCAGGCACAAGGATTTGTAGTTCAACACAAGGAAGGAAGTGAGCTTGTCCCCACTGGGACCTCAAGTCAAGGTCAACGTGGCCCTGGCATGAGGGTCAAGGGACAGTCCAGGGACTAAGACCCCAGACTTCAATCCTGAGAGCTGAGAAACAAGAGGCAATTCCCATGCATCCAGACAGGGCGTGCCAAGGCTTACCTCAGCCACACTGATCCACAGCTCAACCACCCTGGCCCTGTCCTGCGCTGTCATGCTCGCGTCCCCAAGGCAGGTGACGAGGATGCAATTGGCCACGGTGTTGTCGTGCATCACAGTGTCACGGACGGTGGGTGCCAGGGACTCGCGTTCCCTGTTGTCGCGCTCGGACCAGATGGAGCCGAGGCAGTGGGCGGGCACCAACGTCTTGAACAGCTCCTGCAGAAGATTCGGAGTGTCACCCGGTCCTGCCGCACCCCAGCTCGGCGTCCACAGTCCCCCATAGGCCCAGCAGGGTGAGATCAGAACTGGAGCTCAGGAAGCAGAGCATGTGGCCTGAGGCTTGTGGGAGTCCCTGGGTTTTGTCTGTGTCCACTGAATGCACCCAGTCCAGGATGACCCCGGACACAGTACTGTGGGGAAGGGAGGGGACATTTGCTCCCAGCCCCATCTCACTTCCTCCAAGCTCCAGAAGGCAGCCCACACATGCCCACCAGAAGGGCCATCATCCACCCATCCCAGTGCCCCTCGGGTCCCACTCCCCATTCCCATGCACATTCCCCCGAGGCAGGGACAACCCCCAGCTTTGTTTAACTGTCTCCACTGGAGTCAATACACATCACCTTCCTGCTAAGTACTGAGGCTGTCCGGGCCACCTGCGCAGATGGGGGATCCACCCAAGGACCTGGCAGCACTTCAGTGAGTGCCCATCCCCCACCAAAGGGCCAGACTCTGCCCACCTTCCACTCTCTCCCACCTCATTCATCGGCACAGCCACCCTGTACAGCAGGTGCTGAGTGTCCGTCTCTACCGTCCCCTGTTCGCTAGGGGACAGCTAAGGCTTGGGGAGAAAGCAAGCTGCCCAGGTCACAGTGTTGATAAGAGAGGGAGCAGGGATTTGGACCCAGATCATCGGAATCCCGAGCAGGGAATGGCAGGTGTGGGGTGGCTCATGGCACCGGGAAGGCAGGGGCCACCCGCCCCACGAGCTCCTCTGCTCACTGCAGCCATCCTCGTCAGCTGCTCTGCCACCAGCTGGGGAGGGAAGTCCAAGATGTTCAGCTTCTCCTCCCGCAGCTGGTCCTCGGTGGTCACGGCCCAGGGGCAGCTGGGCTCTGGGGCTGCCTCTAATGTTGGCCCTTGCTCTGGTCCTGGAGTGGCCGACTCAGGGGCTGCTGGCTCCAGCTCTACCACACGTGGTGAGACTGGAGGTGGAGCTGGCTCCAGCCCGGGGGCTGGCACTGGCTCTGGCTCTGGAAGTGGCAGGAGCTTTGGAGCTGGCTCTGGAGCAGGATAAAGAGAAAGTTTCACCCACACACCTGACGGTTTCTGTGCCTTTCCAAAGATAGGAAGGGCTCCACTGCCTCTAAGGGAACGCTAGCCCATGAACCTCAACACAGTCTTCCCAGACTCCGGTCCCCTCACCTTTCCGTTCAGCCTCAATGGCCTTGAGATGCTCCAGGTGGCCTGGCAGAAGGTAGGCATGGCCCTCCACATGGGAGCCACCAAAGCTGACGGGCAGAGTGGCCAGCTGCAGGGTCCAAGAGGGAAACCGCAGAGGCTCCCTGCAATCCTGCCCTTGGCCCAGCCAGGTTCCCAGCAGGAAATAGATAGCACTGCAGGGAGGCAGATGGGCCAGAGAGTCAGTGGCCTGGCCTTTCCTTAAACACCGCCCTCCCAAGGCACTCTTGTTAGCATCTGCGCCCCTGTGCCAGACCCTCCCCCTCCAGAGGAGGGCCCCATCCCAGCCCTGAGCCCTGGCTGGCTGTCCTGGCTGTGGCAGGCCTGCTCATCCAGCAGGCTGAACACAGAGTCTGTGAGAGTCTCTTGTTCCCACCGATACTCTCCTCCCCAAGGGTCTGGACACAGCCCACCCAAGCCCTGCATGAATGTGGGCCACTGGAATGAAGACTCCAGCAGATTTGGGAGCAGCTTGCTCACACACCTCCTAATATGGATCTGGCGGTGTTGCTCACAAGGTATGCATGTGGAGAAAGGGAGGCAGGAGGAGCTGGGACTCTGCTGGGAGTGGGTCTCTAGGGGACAACGCAGCCCAGCCTCCCTTCCCATTCTCAAGGGGCCTGGGACCCATGCACAGCTCTCTTTGAGTCCAGTCCTGCCGGAGTGGAAGCCACCAGAACTCAGCCCTCCCATGGGGATCACAAGATGGGTGAGATGCAGGGTTCTCCCAGGCCTGACCCGGCCACAGCCTCCATCCTCTCCCCCCACGCTGTTTGCTAGAGACAGGAGGCCCTCCTTCTCGACCCAAAGACCACTCACTTTGGGAGGTGGTCCTGTCCTCCAGCATCCCGCACGCAATGGGCCAAGCTGCATCCATGTGTCCCAAAAGGGATGAGGGCATCACCCGGGATGGAGGGTAGATGGGACCTGTGAAT
>NW_025801587.1:0-4465 GCF_021613505.1 Equus quagga | reverse complement strand
ACAACTCCGGGAAAGTCCTGGAGAGAATCCTGGAGGGCAAGGTGACCCCCAGCTGCCGTTGCCTGCCCCGTGGGGCTAGGGATTGCCGGAGATCTCGGAGAGGACTGGGGCTGGGTGAAGCTGCAGAGGCCGGCTCCGCGCCCTGGAGGGGAAGCTCCAGAGTTCCACCCAGGCAGCAGACAAAACTCTCTGTCTGCCATTAGCGGAGGGGCCACGCCCAGCATTCACAACTCCGGGAAAGTCCCGGAGAGAGTCCCAGAGGGAGAGGTGACCCCCGGCTGCCATTGCCCGCCCTGTGGGGTAAGGGATTGCCGGAGATCTCAGAGAGGACTGGGGCTGGTGGGAGCTCCAGAGGCCAGCCCTGCAGCCCGGAGGGGAAGCTCCAGAGTTCTGCCCAGGCAGCAGACAAAACTCTGTCTGCTATTAGCGGGAGGGGCCACACCCAGCATCCACAACACCGGGAGGGTGCCACAGAGGAGAATATCAGGTAGGGCAGCAGCTGACCAGCTACCACTGAAATCGGGATCTCCGGCTATCCTCCAGACAGGGCAAAGGGCTCCCCGAGTTCCTGGGGAACAGGACTGGGGCTGGGTGGAGTTCCAGTGACCCAGCTCCGTAGCCTAGGGGGAAATCCTACAGGATCACAGCAGCCTCAGGGAAAGCCTCTGCAAAGCACTAGTAGAGAGCACCCAACCGGTAGCCACAAGGCTGGAAGACCCCGGGACCAAAGTAGCATAGCTAGGTGAGTTAACCACAGACTGTAGAAGATGCCAATAGCTCTGCTGCGACCCATAGCGGACAAGTGCGATTCTGTGGGTGCTGACAGTGACGGAGTGGCAAACATAAGCGATCCTACCCCTGGCCGCTGGAAATGCCCATGACACCTTTGCAGACCCCAAGGAGGGAGCACATCTAGGTGGGCTGCAACAGTAGGCACCAGCAGCCTGAAGCCCCCCCGTGACGGCCCCCATGGCAGAAGAGGGAATCCAAAGGACCACTGTGACTACAAGGAGGGGCCCAGGCCTGGTTAGCAACTGCGGATAGAGTTCCTGGTTGGTGCAGTATAAACAGCTGCTCCCCCACCACAGCAGCAGAAACAAGTGGAAGGAGCAACTAAACTCTATCTTTATGCAGAGGCACAAATCAACAACATCAAGCAATATGAAAAAGTACATTAAATCTCCAGAACAGAAGGAAAATAACAAATAAACAGAAAACAATCCCAAAGAAAATGAGGTATATAATCTAAATGATGATGACTTCAAAACAGCCATCGTTAAAATACTCAATGAATTGGGGGCTGGCCCCGTGGCCGAGTGGTTAAGTTCGCGCGCTGCGCTGCAGGCGGCCCAGTGTTTCGTCGGTTCGAATCCTGGGCGCGGACATGGCACTGCTCGTCAGACCACGCTGAGGCAGCGTCCCACATGCCACAACTAGAGGAACCCACAACGAAGAATACACAACTATGTACCGGGGGGGTTTGGGGAGAAAAAGGAAAAAATAAAATCTTTAAAAAAAAAAAATACTCAATGAATTAAGAGAGAATTCAGATAGACAACTCAACGAGTTCAGGAGCTATATCACAAAAGAGTTTGATACAATAAAGAAGAACCAAACAGATACTGGAAATGAAGAACACAATAGAGGAGATTAAGAAAAATCTAGATGCACTGAACAGTAGGGCCGAGAATATGGAGGAAAGAATTAGCAATTTGGAAGATGGCAATATAGAAATGCTCCAGGCAGAGGAGGAGAGAGAAGTAAGACTAAAAAGAAATGAAGAAACTCTCCGAGAATTATCAGACACAATTAGGAGATGCAACGTAAGGATTATAGGTATACCAGAGGGAGAAGAGAAGGAGAAAGGGGCAGAAAGCCTATTCAAAGAAATAATGGCTGAGAACTTCCCAAATCTGGTGACAGAGATGGATCTTCAGGTGACATAAGCCAATAGATCTCCAAACTTTACCAATGCAAGAAGACCAACCCCACGGCATATAGTAGTGAAGCTAGCAAAAGTCAACGACAAGGAGAAAATACTAAGAACAGCCAGGCAAAAGAAACTAACCTACAAAGGAACCCCCATCAGGCTATCAGCAGATTTCTCAGCAGAAACTTTATAGGCTAGAAGAGAGTGGAATGATATATTCAAAAATCTGAAGGACCAAAACCTACAGCCAAGAATTCTCTACCCAGCGAAAATATCCTTCAAATACGATGGAGAAATAAAAACTTTCCCGGATAAACAAAAGTTAAGGGAGTTCATTGCCACAAAACCTCCTCTTCAGGAAATCCTCAGGAAAACCCTCATTCCTGAAAAATCAAAAAAAGGACAGGGGCTACAAAACCAAGAGCAGAGGAGATAAGTAGAAGGACAACAACAAGGAGTAGCAGCTCTTCATCAGAACAGATTAAACCATGGGACGAGAAACAAAGGAAATTGAGAAAACCGGAAAACAAGACATAAAATGGTAGTGGTAGGCCCCCACATCTCAATAATCACTCTAAATGTAAATGGATTGAACTCCCCAATCAAAAGACACAGAGTGGCAGGATGGATCAAAGAACAAGATCCAACAATATGCTGCCTCCAGGAAACACACCTCAGCCCCAAAGACAAACACAGACTCAGAGTGAAGGGATGGAGAACAATACTCCAAGCTAATAATGAACAAAAGAAAGCAGGTGTCGCTATACTAATATCAGACAAGGTAGACTTCAAAGCAAAACAGATAAAGACAAAGAGGGGCAGTATATAATGATAAAAGGGACTCTCCACCAAGAAAACTTAACACTTACAAATGTATACACGCCCAACACAGGAGCACCAAAATTCGTAAAGCAACTCTTAATAGAACTAAAAGAAGACATCAACAACAATACAATAACAGTAGGGGACCTCAACACACCATTAACACCAATGGACAGAACATCCAGACAGAAAATCAACAAGGAAATAATAGAATTAAATGAAAAATTAGACCAGACGGACTTAATAGATATATATAGAACACTTCATCCAAAAACAGCAGGTTACACATTCTTCTCAAGTGCACATGGAACATTCTCAAGGATTGACCATATTTTGGGAACCAAAGCAAACATCAATAAATACAAGAGAGTTGAAATAATATCAAGCATCTTTTCTGATCATAACACTATGAAACTAGAAATCAACTACAAGAAAAAAGCAGAGAATGCAAAAATGTGGAGACTAAACAACACGCTTCTGAACAAACAATGGATCACTGAAGAAATTAAAGAAATCAAATATTATCTGGAGACAAATGAAAATGAGAACACGACATACCAAATCATTTGGGATGCAGCAAAAGCAGTCCTAAGAGAGAAATTCATTGCAATACAGGCTTACCTCACTAAGCAAGAAAAAGCTCACATAAGCAACCTCAAACGACACCTAACAGAATTAGAAAAAGAAGAACAAAGCCCAGAGTCAGTAGAAGGAGGGAAATAATAAAAATAAGAGCAGAAATAAACGATATTGAAACAAAAAAGACAATAGAAAGGATCAATGAAACAAAGAGTAGGTTGTTCGAAAAAATTAACAAAATCGACAAACCTTTAGCCAGACTCACCAAGAAAGGAAGAGAGAAATCGCAAATAAATAAAATTAACAATGAGAGAGGAGAAATCACAACAGATACCAATGTAATACAAGTGACCACAAGAGAATACTATGAAAAACTATATGCCAACAAATTGAACAACCTGGAAGAAATGGACAAATTCCTAGACTCCTACAATCTCCACAAACTGAATCAGGAAGAAATGGAGAATCTGAATAGGCCAATCACAAGTAAGGAAATAGAAACGGTAATCAAAAACCTCCCCAAAAATAAGAGTCCAGGACCAGACGGCTTCTCTGGAGAATTCTACCAAACATTCAAAGAAGACTTACTACCTATTCTCCTCAAACTGTTCCAGAAAATTGAGAAAGATGGAGAACTCCCTAACACATTCTATGAAGCCAACATCACTCTGATCCCCAAACCTGACAAGGACAACACAAAGAAGGAGAACTACAGGCCGATATCACTGATGAACATAGATGCAAAAATCATCAACAAAATTTTGGCAAACCGAATACAGCAATACATCAAAAAGATTATACACCATGATCAAGTGGGATTTATACCAGGGACACAGGGATGGTTCAACATCCGCAAGTCAATCAACGTGATACACTACATCAACAAAATGAAAAACAAAAACCACATGATCATCTCAATAGATGCAGAGAAAGCATTCGACAAGATCCAACACCCATTTATGATAAAAACCCTCAGTAAAATGGGTATAGAAGGAAAGTACCTCAACATAATAAAGGCCATATATGATAGACCCACAGCCAACATCATACTCAATGGACAAAAGCTGAAAGCCATCCCTCTGAGGACAGGAACAAGACAAGGGTGCCCACTTTCACCACTCCTATTCAACATAG
>NW_025801586.1:0-5552 GCF_021613505.1 Equus quagga | reverse complement strand
TGCCGGTGTGTGCATGAGAGTGCGTGCATCCTGTGGGTGCTGAGTGCTGAGGCCTGCAGGGCGTGTGCTCCTCTGGATCTGATTTCTCCACGGGCGGACCCTGGTCAGACAACACTCTTCCTCTTGGATATCCCGGCATCTGAATTTCCAAATGGCCCCGATGTGGAACGTGCCCCCTTTCTGACTTTCCTCTCCCCTCCTCACGCTGATGGGAACATCAGCCTCCCTCAATCTCTGATCCTGGAGGACATATCCCCAGAGGGGGAGATTCTGGTGCATGACGTCAACACGGTGTTCCGTGGTTGGTCACTCTCTGACCTTCGAGGTCTCCTTCTCTGCTGTGAGCCTGTTTTGGGAAAGTGGGGATGCAGAGAGCCTGGGGCAGAGAACTCAGGGAGGGATGGACAAGGACTGGCTGCTAGGATGCAGGTGAGGAAGGCACCAGGGGTGACCTGCCCAGCTGGAGGGCTCCCCTCCTGCCCACCTGGTCCTGCTGCTGGCCTCATCCCTGGTCCCACCCTCCACCTCCCTAGCCCACTTTGGCCTCCCAATGCCCCTCCCGGCCTCTAACTCTCCTGAGCTGAGCAGCCTGACCTGCTGACCAGGACAGAGGATGAGGAGGGCCCACACACTCCTGCCTGCTCTCTCTCCCTCCAAACCCCATCCTCGAGGCAGGAAAGCACATCTAGGGCAGTGCACAGAGTCACGGGGACCACCTCGAACGTGCTCCGTCCAGGGGTCGTTCTCAGCTGCATGCCCAGGACCCACTGGACCTCGTGTGAGCAGAAGGGACTTTGACAAGGTACGACGGAGGCCTCGTGGAAGGTGCCAAAGCTCTAAGCCTGGGGCTGGGGGCTTTAGAGAAGGTCATTGAGCCCAAAGCAGAGCTAGGGTCCTCTAGCAGTGACCCTTGCCTCAGGCTCTGTGCCAGTCCCTGGTCCACACAGCCAGCAGACTCTGCTTCTGGGAGGGAGGGGCTCTGCTTAGTAGGGACGAGGGAGAGAGCCCTGGGCACCTTGGCAAGGGACTGCCATTCGAGCCTCGCTTTCCTCCCCTGTGCACTGGGCTGGCAGCCGACCTGCCGTGGTGGTGTGAGACAAGTTCATGGAGGCTGCACTTGGAGTGGCTGCTCCTTCGAAGAGCTCCACAGCTACTAGCTCCCATGATGAGGAACCCCAGGAGGAGAACTGGGCCGGGGGCCTGGATCCCACCCAGACTGGCAGACCGTCATGGCACCGGATGGGGTGGAGAAAGTTATTCCAGAGGAACAAAGGAGTCAGAGCCAGTCGGGCATGCCTGGTGGGAGAACAGAGTGGGCAGAGGCCAAGGGCCCCAGGGGCTCTCCTGGGGGTGACATCAGCAGGATCGACTCCTGGGCACGAGCTCGGACCAGGCCTCTATTTGCCACGTGAGCTGTCTCTCCCAATCCTCCTGGCAGCCCAGTGGGGCATGAGGGATTCTGGCCTTCAATTCACTGATGAGGAAAGCGAGGCTTAAAGAGACTGGGTCCCTCTGTGCCCAACAGAGGAGCAGAGCCAGGACTGGAAGCCAGTGCCTGTTAGAGCCCATGGGCCCCCCTGACCAGGAACGACCTCTTTTCCCTAAAGTCCTGACAATCTTTGGTGCTGGTGCCCAGAGAGACCTCATCCTGTGGGGGGATAGGCTGGTCCTGGTCCTCGGAGAGCCCACAGTGTCTGTGGCTGGCCAACCTGGTCACCACCCCAGCCCCAGGCAAACGGGATGGCCCTGGGCCTCGAGTTCAGTGAGGGCTGGAGGCCAGAATGGGGCAGGCCCCAGGAGAGACAGGAGCCCTGAGCTCCAGGAGGTTGCAATGTGGGACACTGGGCAGAATGACCCCGGGCCGGAGAGACAGGGGTCCTGGGCGATGCTCAGCCTCTCTCTAGCTGGCGACTGCAGGGGAGGCCCTGAGCCTCAGCTTCCCCATCTGCGCAATGAGGAAATGACTGGGCCTCCTGACGGGCTCTTGGGAGACTCCGCTGAGGAAGGACTTGTGGATCTCTTGCCTGGTGTCTGGAGCGCATTGGGAACCACCTGCCAGGCTGTCACAGTGGTCCTCCTGGGTGCAGGGTCCGGGGAGTCCCTCCTCATCTTCCCTCCTGCTGCCCTGTCCCCAGGAATAGCCAGCATTCCTTGAGGCGGAGTTGAAGAAGATCCAGGCGACTCTGTGTTGCAGGTGACAGGGGCTCAGAGCCGGAAGGACAGCTGGACACGTTCCATGCCGCCGTCCAGGGCCTGCCCTGTGACACCAGAGCCCACCAGAAATCAAGTCTCCTCCTCGGTGGATCCCAGCTGCTGTGGCTTTAGGCACTCCCTCACTCATTCACTGAGGCTTTCATTCCCTCCTTCCTTCCTTCACTCACTCACTCACTCACTCAGTCATTCATTCATTTCTACTCTCACTCATACTTTTCACTCATTCAGCCCAAATCCTCTGGTCCCTGCTGTGCACCCAGCAATGTGACCTCACCAGTGAGTGTGACCGGGCGTGACCCTTGTCCCCGTGGTTCACATCTGCTGTGTGACATGGAAGACGGCCATCTCTCGGGTGAGGGGGAGTGATGAGCACCAGCAATCCGCTTCTGAACAGAGAGGCCAGTCATGCACAGGAAAGAATGGAGAGAACACGTGCATGGCTCCTCTGCTAGAACAAGAAAAGAAGGAAAAGTTAGGACAAAGAAATATGCCCTGTGTTGAACAAAACATGGGCTCTGATTACAAGTGTGCACTGATTCCTAAAACCAACAAAGAAGAAATCCAGTGTATTGGGGCTTGGTGACACCATTTTTCTGACCAACAATGGCATTTGAGGAAACATCTTCTAGGGCTCACACTTTTCCTAAGGCCTCTTTCACCTCCTAGCACTTCAATCTTCCTCCTTGGAAGCCTCTGTCCTGGCCCCTCCTCATCCAATGGCTCCTCTGCTGTTTGGGGGCCTGCCCTGCGAGGCCACCCTCATCCATCCGGGACTGTCCGCGTCATTGGGACAGGCTGCCCGCATTCCCCCCGGGCCTCATGAGCTCCTGCTTCTTTTGCAAGGCTGGCACTTTCACTTAGGATCACTTGGCGTCTTTCTTTGCAGTGGTTTGCATCGTCATACACTGGGTCCCGCCTGATGACTCCCTGAGGGAGGCCATTTGTCAGCATCTTCCAGGCGAGGAAGCTCAAGTCCAGAAGGCTGTACAGCCTGTCCAGAGACACAGCCAGTGTGGCGTCTCAGCAGAGTTTGGTACCCATGCAGAGGAGGATGGAGGGGAAATTGTTTGCAGGTCTTCCCAGGAAGCGAGAGGGAGGACGCAGGGAGTGAGCCTGGAGGATTAAAGCCTTAGCGGGGTCTGAAGAACCAGCACCACTGTGGTGAGCATCACTCTGTCCCAGCAGGAGACCAGGTCCTGCCTAGACTGGCTCGGTCCCCTCAGGTGGAGGGAACACCCCAGGGCATTCCTGCACAAGGCCGCACAGTCTTGCAGGAGAGGGAGGGCCCATGGGGCAGGAGAGTCCTCAGGCAGGGAGGAGGGATGCAGGCACTGCAGGGGGCCGCTATCAGTCTCCTGGGCACTGGCTCCCAGCTGCAGGGGCACTCAGGTGGGCTGAGGGAACAGGAGTGCGACCACAGCAGTGTCTGCGGCTGGGCTCTCCACAAAGGTCCCGCCCTTCTGCCCAGAGAAAGACTCATCTGCATGGCATTTGTCCTTCCAACACAAAGTGGGGTCCAAGACCACCCCTCCACCCCACCCGCCCGATTCCTTTCCACTCATCTCAAGTGACAAGCAATTCCGAATATTTGATTGGTGTTGGATGCCCAGATACAGTGGTTTTTGGGGCCCACGTTGTAACCTTGCTGGCATTTTCAAGATCTCAGGATTTTGATGCAAAACAGGAAAATGCTGAGGACCCCAGAGAGCTTTCTGTAAGCAAAAAGCTTTGCAGTACTGCCTTCCCACCAGCTCTTCTCAAAATCCTCCAGGCCCCGGAGTCTCCATCTTGGGTGCTCAGATTGCTGGAAGGATGTGCCTTCCAAACGTCCTCAGGGTGGGCCGGCAGGACACACGGAATGGTGGAGCAAGGAATTCAGCAAATCCGCCTCCCGCACAGCAATGACCACACTGGAGAAGCCGGCAGAAAACCACCAGGTCAGCACTCTGCCAAGAGACCGAAGGCACACAGCCCACCGAGGAGCATCTGAGGCTGAGGGAGACCAATGAGAGTCTGTGGGGTTTTCACCCAGGGCAGCTCCCAGCCCCACACCCTCAGTGTCAGGGCCCTGTGACAAGGGCAAGCCTGAAGGCGGCTGCTTCCCTGTCAGAAGTTGCCTACTTGGTTTCTGCACAGGTGGGGAATCCCCAGCCCCTGAGCATTTCTGGAAACTGTAGCCATCTCAGCGGCAAGCTGCCATGGAAGGTCAACTTTGTAGCTGCCTGAGGTTGGATCCAGAACAGAGCCACAAACTAGCCAGAAAGTGGAGAGGGAGAACCAGGCAGTGAGACAGACGCAAGGACTTGATGGGCTCCACGCATCCCTGGGGTTCTGGACGGTTGTGCACACGTGCAGGCCTGTACACACTCAGGAGAGACCAGGCAGGTGCGCATTGTGGGGAGGGTTAGAGACCTGCCACCAGCCCAGGCCTTGGCCCCAGGCCTTGCTGCCTCCCAGAGGTTCCCAGCTGACTGAGGGGCAAAGTCCAGCCCTGTGTGGGGTCCCTGTCCTCTCTGGGGCTCACATGCAGAGAGGCCTTCCCACCTGGAAACTTCTCCCTGGCCTTCTTCAGAGGGTGAGCCGAGGGGCTCTCAAGGTAGAGAAGGTGGGGAGCAGGGAGGAGAGACTCCTGAGGCCTCAGCCCTCCTGGGACAGGAAGAGAAGGAGCTGGGAGTGGGGAGGGGGACCCTGCTTTCTCGGCCCTCAGTCCCCCTCTGTGTACACCTCCCTCTGAGGAGATGGAGTCCAGGAAAACCTGGAGAACAGAGCTGGTCCCGATGAGTAACACTCCCAGGGAGGAGGATCGGAGCTCAGCCCAGGACGAGCCCAGGGAGGAAGTGAGCCTTTCACCGCGGGACACTCCACTCACGGTCAGTGTGGCCCTGGCAGGCATGCATGTCACTGCCTGTCCGACACACCCCTGTGGAGCCGCTCAGTGGGCAGGGACTGGCCTCTGACCGACAGAGCACAGCACAAGTGATAGGCCAGCCCTCCAGATCTCATTCCCCAGGCTGTCCTTCCCACTTCCTCCCGCTCTTGTGTTCCCTCCTTCTCTCGCTCCCTTTGTTTCTCTCTCTCTCTCAGTCTTTCTTGCCCCTGGACCTAGGGACCATGTACGGATGTCCTGAGCTCCCCTATGTAGAGGTCACATAGGGATGAACCAGGGGCATGCCGTGGACAACAGGGAGAAAGGAGCTCAGCTCTCAGTGAAGCTGATCATGACCACACCCACGGGAGTGATCTCCATAGCAAATCTCACCCTAGCACAGCCTCAGTTGAGGCCACAGCCCCAACCTGCAAGACGCCAGGAGGCAGAGGCTCCAGTTCAGCAGTGCCAG
>NW_025801585.1:0-1256 GCF_021613505.1 Equus quagga | reverse complement strand
GCCTGCCACAGCCAGGACAGCCAGCCAGGGCTCAGGGCTGGGATGGGGCCCTCCTCTGGAGGTGGAGGGTCTGGCAAAGGGGCGCAGATGCTAACAAGAGTGCCTTGGGAGGACGGTGTTTAAGGAAAGGCCAGGCCACTGACTCTCTGGCCCATCTGCCTCCACGCAGTGCTATCTATTTCCTGCTGGGAACTTGGCTGGGCCAAGGGCAGGATTGCAGGGAGCCCCTGCGGTTTCCCTCTTGGACCCTGCAGCTGGCCACTCTGCACGTCAGCTTTGGTGGCTCCCACGTGGAGGGCCATGCCTACCTTCTGCCAGGCCACCTGGAGCATCTCAAGGCCATTGAGGCCGAACGGAAAGGTGAGGGGACTGGAGTCTGGGAAGACTGTCTGTGTTGAGGCTCATGGGCTAGCGTTCCCTTAGAGGCAGTAGAGCCCTTCCTATCTTTGGAAAGGCACAGAAACTGTCAGGTGTGTGGGTGCAACTTTCTCTTTATCCTGCTCCAGAGCCAGCTCCAAAGCTCCTGCCACTTCCAGAGCCAGAGCCAGTGCCAGCCCCCGGGCTGGAGCCAGCTGCACCTCCAGTCTCACCACGTGTGGTAGAGCTGGAGCCAGCAGCCCCTGAGTCGGCCACTCCAGGACCAAAGCAAGGGCCACCATTAGAGGCAGCCCCAGAGCCCAGCTGCCCCCGGGCCGTGACCACCGAGGACCAGCTGCGGGAGGAGAAGCTGAACATCTTGGACTTCCCTCCCCAGCTGGTGGCAGAGCAGCTGACGAGGATGGCTGCGGTGAGCAGAGGAGCTCACGGGGCGGGTGGCCCCTGCCTTCCCGGTGCCATGAGCCGCCCCACACCTGCCATTCCCTGCTCGGGATTCCGATGATCTGGGTCCAAATCCCTGCTCCCTCCCTTATCAACACTGTGACCTGGGCAGCTTTCTTTCTCCCCAAGCCTTCGCTGTCCCCTAGAGAACAGGGGACAGTAGAGATGGACACTCAGAGCACCTGTTGTACAGGGTGGCTGTGCCGGTGAATGAGGTGGGAGAGAGTGGAAGGTGGGCAGAGTCTGGCCCTTTGGTGGGGGATGGGCACTCACTGAAGTGCTGCCAGGTCCTTGGGTGGATCCCCCATCTGTGCAGGTGGCCCGGACAGCCTCGGCACTTAGCAGGAAGGTGATGTGTATTGACTCCAGTGGAGACAGTCAAACAAAGCCGGGGGTTGTCCCTGCCTCAGGGGGAATGTGCATGGGAATGGGGAGTG
>NW_025801584.1:0-1150 GCF_021613505.1 Equus quagga | reverse complement strand
CAGCCCACACGGAGTAAGCCAAAGACTCCAGGAGGAAGTGCGTCTGGGAATGATGTCCAGGACTGCCTCAGCTCTGGCTGGAAAACACGCTTCTCTCAAGCAACGTGACGGAAGGAAAGTTGACGTGTTCTGGAAAACTGTATTACAAAACCCAAAAAGTGGCTTTGATGAAAAACATGCAGCTTGAAAAGGGGGAGAATAGTGAACCTACCACAGAGGTATTGTGAGACTTCAACGATTGACAAACACAAAGCGTTTAGAAGTACCTGGAACATAGTGAAAGCAGCAAAGGTATTAGCTATTAGTCTTGTTGTTATCATTAGGTGCTTATTTTTTTATTATTAGTATTTTTTCATTGAGCTAATGATAGGTTACCATCTTGTGAAATTTCAGTAGTACATTATTGTGTGTCAGTCGTGTTGTAGGTACACCGCTTCTCCCTTTGTGCCCACCCCCCACCCCCCTTTTCCCCTGGTAGCCACTAATCTGTTCTCTTGTCTACATTTTTAAATTCCTCATATGAGTGGAGTCATACGGAGATTGTCTTTCTCTAACTGGCTTATTTCACTTAACATAATTCCCTCAAGGTCCATCCATGTTGTTGCAAATGGGACGATTTTGTTCTGTTTTATGGCAGAGTAGTATTCCATTGTATATGTATACCACATCTTCTTTATCCAATCATCTGTTGATGGGCACTTTGGTTGCTTCCATGTCTTGGCTATTGTAAATAATGCTGCAATGAACATTGGGGTGCATAGAGCTTTTGGAATTGCTGACTTCAAGCTCTTTGGGTAGATACCCAGTAGTGGGATAGCTGGGTCGTATGGTAGTTCTATTTTTGATTTTTTGAGGAATTCCCATACTGTTTTCCACAGTGGCTGCACCAGTTTGCATTCCCACCAGCAGTGTATGAGGGTTCCTTTTTCTCCACAACCTCTCCAACATTTCTTACTATTAGTTTTAGGTATTTTTGTCATTCTAATGGGTGATATTCTAAAAGATGTCATTCTAAAAGGTGATATCTTAGTGTAGTTTTGATTTGCATTTCCCTGATGATCAGCGATGATGAGCATCTTTTCATGTGCCTATTGGCCGTCCGTATATCTTCTTTGGAGAAATGTCTGTTCATGTCTCCAGCCCATTTTTT
>NW_025801583.1:0-1921 GCF_021613505.1 Equus quagga | reverse complement strand
TAAAAAACTCAGAATAGAAGGGAACTTCCTCAACTTGATAAAGGTCAGACATGAAAAATTCACAGTGAACACAATATTCAATGGTGGAAGAGTGAAAGCTTTCCCTTTAAGGTCGGGAACAAGACGAGGATGTGTATTTTTCCCCTTCTGTTCAACACTGTACTGCAGGTTCTAGCTAGAGCAGTTAGGCCAGCAAAAGAAATCAAGGACATCCACCTTGGAAAGGAAGAGGTAAAATCATCTCTATTCACAGATGACATGATCTTATATAGAGAAAATCCTAGAGAATCTACAAAAAACCTACTAGAGCAAATAAGCAAATGCAGCAGTTGCATAGTCAACACACATTCATACTTCTACACACTAAAAGAATTCATATTTCCATACACTAGCAATGAACAACAAAAAAGGAAATTAAGAAAAAATTCTTTACTATAGCATCAAAAGAATAAAATACTTAGGAATAAATCTTACCAATGAGGTAAAAGTCCTTTACACTGAAAATTGCAAAACATTTTTCAAAGAAATTAAAGATGACCTAAGTAAATGCAAAGACATGCTGTGTTTGTGGTTTGGAAGGCTTAATATTGTTAAGATGGCAATACTACCCAAAGTGACATACAGATTAAATGCAATCGCCATCAAAATTTCAAAGTCCAGCCATTGTTACAAAGATGGAAAAACTGATCCTAAAATTCACATGGAATTGCCATGGACTCCAAGAGGCAAAACAATCTTGAAAAAGAAGAACAAAGTTAAAGGACTCACACTTTCTAATTCCAAAAGTTGCTACAAAGCTAAAGTAATCAAACAGTGTGGTACTGGCATAAGGACAGACATATAGCCCAACAGAATAGAACTGAGTCCAGAAGAAACCCTTACATCTATTGTCAACTGATTTTCTGAAAAAGGGGCTGAGACGATTCAACAGGGGCAATAATTGTCTCTTCAACAAACAGTGCTGGGACAACCGGATATCCATATGCACAAAAATGAAATTGAACCTCACACCATATACAAAAATTAGCTCAGAATGGAACAAAGACCTACACGTAAGAGCTAAAGCTGTAAAACTCTTAGAAGAAAATATAGGTGTAAATCTTCATGACCTTGAATTAGGCAACAGATGCTTAGACATGACACAAAAAAATACAAGCAATAAAAGAAACAACAGATAAATTTCACTTCATCAAAATTCACAACTTTTTTGAATCAAAGAAAACTGTTATCAAAGTGAAAACACAACTCACAGAAAGGGAGAAATGATTTGGGAATCATATATCTGATAAGGATTGAGTATCCAGAGTGTATAAAGAAATCTTCTAACTCAGCAACAAAAGAAAAACAATTAAAAAATGGGCAAAAGACTTGAACAGACATCCCTCCAAAGGAGATATAAAAGTGACAATCAAATGAAAAGATGCTCAACACTATTAATCACTAGAGGGAAATGCAAATCAAAACCACAATCAGATGCCACTTCACAGCCAGTAGGATGGCTATAACGAAAAAAAAAAAAGGGAAAATAACAAATGCTGACAAGAGTCTGGAGAATTGTCACCCCCATGCATTGCTTGCGGGATTGCAAAATGGTGGAGCCACTGTGGAAAACAGACTGGCTGTCCTTAAAAAGTCAAACTTAGAGTTACCACGTGACCAAAAAATTCCACTGTTGGGCATATACCGAAAAGAATTGAAAACAGGTTTTCCAACAAAAACTTGACATGAATGTATATAACAGCACTATTCACAATAGCCAAAAGGTAGAAATAACCATGATACCTATCAGCCAATGAATGGGTGAGCAAAATGTAGTATTATTTGGCCTTAAAAAGAATGAATTACATGCTATAACATGGAGGAGACTGGAAAATGTGCTAAGTGAAATAAGCCAGACACAGAAGGCAACATATATTGTATG
>NW_025801582.1:0-1488 GCF_021613505.1 Equus quagga | reverse complement strand
TGCAAGGGTGCACTTATGACCATTTATCCTTTCCCCTCCTTTTTTTTTTTTTCAGTCTTAAGCATGAGTGATGGGCTACATAGTAGTTCCTGGAGAGGGGGGATGAGAATCCTTTTCATGATAAAGGAAGTAGGTGGAATCTGAACTGCCTCTAGAGCTGTCTTTCCAGTCTTGCAAGGATTTTGTAAGGACAATTGCTCTTGATTTCTCAGAAACTGGACTGTAACTTGAAGGACATTCTAGGTTGATCTACCTGTCCAACTGCACCAGAAAGGCACAGAGATACCTCGCAAATTTTCCCCCAGATGGAGTTTTTGGGGCATACCCATACAATTGAAAGTGTTTCTAATTAGTTAGAATGACCCTGAGTGGTGAGTCTCTTGGGATGCTTATGTCATTCCCCATCGCAGTAAAGCCAGTGTTGGACTGACAGCGTACTGGACAAAGGTGCAGTGCATAAAGAGGCCTGGAACATGCCGGAGGCCGGGGCTCCCAGTACCCGGGTTGAGAGTTAAGTCCCTTGCAAAATATTTTCAAGTTTTTCGATTTTACAGAAGGTCCAGGTTCTGCTGAAGTCCAGCCTGACATTAAGCTCGACTTGGTGACAACAGAGGACATGATGAGCAAAACAAAGAAATTAAAAGAAGACACCAGACCTCACCCTCATGGACGTTCCCAGAGGGTTATCATGATAAATGTCACACAACAGTTCCCCTTCTGGGGCATACTACCCTAGCACGACAGTTCACAGAATAAATCACAGGTTTCCTAACCTCATAGCCAACTCAGTAGGTGACTAAAATACTCAATGAATCAACCGCCAACAGAGGGCACCCTACTTGGGGTCGCTGGGGTGATCAGGCCCAGAAAGCCAAAGTTGGGGCTCCCAGTGTTGGAGGACTTGACTGTTGAAAGACTTCTTTGTTTCCCGGTTGCAAAGCTCAAAAGGAGACGAAAATGGCCATTGTAACTCTAAGAAAGATGAAAGAGACAGGTCCATTACCTTGAAAATCCCCCCTGAACCTAGGGAAGCATCCTACCTGTTGTTCCAACTGTGGGGTGCCTATAGCAAGGGGTGATGGGGGTGTCCCCCAGAATTGCATCCCTTGGATATCTTCCCTGGTATGCCTGGCAGTAACAGGTGCCTGGTGAACATCCTTCCTATTCTGCCTGGAAGTAATAGGTGCCTGGTTAGTGGTCCCCAAGAGAATAGGAGAAGTTTAAGAGAGAACATGATGTAGAGAAATAGTGAAGAAGTTTCCGCCACGCTGGGGGACATTCTACCCAATTGTGTATTGGAGCCATTCTCCGAAGAAGGGTTTCCAATACTCAACCAAAGGTTAGAGTTTGGTACTTTCCATGAACCACAGTCCCGATTGGGACATTCACACAGTTCAGATGGTCAAGTGCAATGGGAGGTATCTCAATCCAGCTTTAGGAGTAGAAAACTTCCACGGGAGTCTTGGAGATTGCCAACCATCCTAATGA
>NW_025801581.1:0-1229 GCF_021613505.1 Equus quagga | reverse complement strand
TCTGACAGGGCTCAGAAAGCAAGGAATGGAGCCTGGACTGGGGGTTCTCTGGGCCTGGGGGTGGGGCCGGGGCAAGAGCTCTGCACACCGGCAGGGGCTGGGGTGGTCGGAATCTCCTGCCTGCTCTAGAGGAGAGAGCACCCAGGCTTCCTCCTCAGCTTGTCCAGGTCAGGGCACAAGTGGAAGAGGGTGGGTGGGGCTTCAGCTGTCAGCAGTCACCCAAAATGTAGAGTCTGACTGCTCATTACAAGGACAAATGTGGTTAACAAAAATATGCATTCCCATTGACCTATCTAAAGAAACACTGACAGCAGTCTCAAGAAATGACCAAGGGCCGGACCCGTGGTCGAGTGCTTAAGTTCGTGCACTCTGCTTTGGCGGCCCAGGGTTTCGCTGGTTCCGAACCTGGGCACAGACATGGGACCACTCATCAAGCCATGCTGAGGCGGCATCCCACATGCCACAACTAGAAGGACCCACAACTAAAAATACACAAGATGTACTGGGGGCGTTGGGGAGAAAAAGGAAAAATAAAATCTTTAAAAAAAAAAAAAGAAATGATCAGAACTATATTGGGGGTGGCTAGATTAACAGCACTGGAGGAGACAAGGCTATATTGGCAGTGAGTCTTCTAGAGTTCGACTTTGCTATCTTACAGATTCATTTCAACTAAACAAATGTATGTATATGTAGGGGAGGAAGACATTTCCACTACCCACTCTAGGTCCTTCTGCCTGGACAATGGATTAAATTCACATGAGACAGAATAACAGGAGAAAATCAAAGAAAGCTTTATAACATGTATACATGGGAGAGACCCAGAAAAACTGAGTAACTCACCAAAATGGCAGAGGTTCTCACCTTAAATACCCTCCTCAGCTGAAGACAAAGGAGGATGCTGGGGGTGGGGGAAGTCAGTTATGGGAGGTTCCCAGAAAAGCACAGTAAACAAGAGTAAGGTCATTATGCAGATTTCAGTCCTTGCCTTCTACACTGAGAAGAGTTTCTAGAGAGAAGGTCATCCCCCCTTCTTCCTGGTACAGAGAGGGAGACACCTTTACAGATGGAGATTTCCTTTACAAATGGACCTGTCTCTTACAAAGGCTAAATTCTACTTTTCAGAGTTTCTGAAAAGTAACTCTGATGTGACAGCATTTGTATGTTCTGAAATGTGAGTGACCATAATTGTGACTGGTGCCTGGAGAATGTCCCTCCAAATTGGTGCTCTC
>NW_025801580.1:0-1210 GCF_021613505.1 Equus quagga | reverse complement strand
AAATCTTCCTTGAAAGTTTAGGAGAGCTCACCTGTAAATCCACTGGGGCCACAATATTGGGGAGGGACAGTCACTGACTAACCATTTAACTTCTTTTGCTTTTTTTCAATTTATTGCTATTTTTTTAAATTGCAGTAACATTGGATTATAACATTATATAGCTTTTGGATGTACATCATAATATATTCCGAATTCTGTTAGATTACATCATGTTCCCCACCCAAAAACTAACTATAGTCCATCTCCTCACATGTGAGCCTAATCACCACTTTTGTTGCCCCCAACCCACCCCGATGGTAACCACCTACCCATTTTCCATTTCTATGTGCCCATCAAGGGACGAGTGGATAAAAAGATGTGGTATTTATACACCATGGAATACTACTCAGCCACAAGAAATGAGGAAATCCAGCCATTTGTGACTACATGGATGGACCTTGAGGGTATTATTATGCTGAGTGAAATAAGCAAGAGGGAGAAAGTCTAATACCGTATGATCTCACTCATAAGTAGAAGGTAAAAACACCGACATTTAATTTTTTAAAACTAATTTCAGTATTCAGGGCTGCTATTTTTTCTTGCACCAGTTTTGAAAGTTTACATTTTTCAAAGAATGTATTTATTTCATCTACTGTTTCAAACTTGTTAACTTGTATTCTTCTTACTATTGTTATTAATTTTAAAAATATCCATTTTTTGTTGTTATTTCACAATGTTAATTTTGAGTTTTGTTGTTGACATCTTGTCCCTTTTTCCCCTATCTTGTTAATCTTTCCAATAACCTGATTTTGCTTTTATTGAGCATGATTGTTTTCTTCATAAAGTTTCTTAATAAATATATTTAAAGCTGTGTATTTCCTTCATAGTACTCTTTCAGGTTAAAATTTGACTTTTGATGATTCAATCATTTAACTATAAATATTTTTACATTTGATTTGTGTTTTCCTGTTGAAACAGAAGAATATTTAATAATCACATTAGCTTCCAAATCTAGCTGGTCATAAAGCTATTCCTTCTCTATCAATTTCTAGTTTACTGCACTATAATCTATATAATGTTTATACTTTCTAATTTATAGGGGATGTTTTTATCTGCTAACATGTACTCAGTTTTTGAAAAATTCCTCTATGTGCTTGAAATCAATGTTTAATCTCACTTTAAGAGTCTAAATATATCCAATAGCTAAAATCTGAACATTCTAATTGCATTT
>NW_025801579.1:0-2514 GCF_021613505.1 Equus quagga | reverse complement strand
GAGAGGCCAAACGAATTGTGACACAAAGTCAGAGACATCAAGGTGAGGTGAGTTGCACACATGAAGTTAAAGATGGCATGTGGAGCGTTACACACAAAGTTCATGATGCCAAGTGGAGGGTGACACATGAAACCAGAGATGCCACGGGGAACTGTTAGACATGCAGGAAGAAGTGCCAGGTGGAACGTTACAAGAATTCAGAGACACCATGAGGAGCGTGACCATGAAATCAGAGACACCAGAGAGAGTGGTACACACAGAGTCAGAGACCCAGGGAGAGAGTGACACACAAATTCACAGATGACAAGAGGGAGAGTCACACATCTAATCTGAGAGGACTAGAGGTTTGTGACACACGAAGTGAGAGTTGACAGGTGGCGTGAGACACAGGAAGTCAGAGACACCAGGGGAAGTGTTACTCACACAGTGAGAGACACCACATATACTGTTACATATGAATTCATAACACAAGGGGGACTGTGTCACATGAAATCCGTGGTGACAGTGGGAGTGTAACACACAAAATAAGAGATGAAATGGTGTGTTACACGCAAAGTCAGAGATGCCAGTGGGAGTCTGACATACAAAATCAGTGCTGCCATGGTGAGTATTACACAAGAAGTCCAAGACACCATGGGGTAGTGTTAGCCTCAAAGGTAGAAGCACAACATGGAGTGTTATACATGAATTCAGAGATGCAAAGGGGGATTATACAACACAAAGTAAGAGACACCACATGGAGTGTTACACACATTGTCACAGACAACACTGGGAGTGTTACACACAACGTCAGAGATGCCACATAGAGTGCTAGACATGAAGTTTGAGACAGCAGGTGGAGTGTTACACAGAGAGTTAGTGACACCAGATAGAGTGTGATAAACGAAGTCAGAGAAGACAAAGGTATTGTAACGCATGAAGTCAGAGACATGAAGTGGAGTGTTACACATGAAGTCACAGACTCCAGGGGCTTAGTGACACACGAATTCAGAGATGACATGGGGAGTGTGACACAAATTTAGAGATGTCACGGGGGTGTTTTATTCACAAAAATAACAAAAGCAGGGATAGTGTTTCACACTAAGTCAGAGATAACAGAGGGAGTGTGAAAGATGAAGTCACAGACGCCAGCAGGAGTGTGATACACAAAGTCAGAGATGCCAGTGAGATTGTTACACATGAAGTCAGAGATGCCTGGGTGAGTGTTGCACACGAAGTCGGAGATGCCAAGGGGTATTGATACACATGAAGTCAGAGTAGCTATGGGGAGCATTATGCATGAAGTCAGAGATGCCAGACGGATTGTGACACATGAAGTCAGAGATTCTAGGGAGAGTAAGAGACACAATGTCTGAGACACCAGGGGGAGTGTGACACAAGAACAGAAATGATACATGGAAAGCTACACACAAAGTCTGAGCCAACACTGGAGAATGTTTCATTTGAAGGGAGAAATGCCATTTGGAGTGTCACACATGTAGTCAGAGATGACAGTGGGAGTGATGTGCATGGTCAGAGATGACATGGGATGTGTGAAACATGAAACCACAGAAACCAGGAGGAGTATGACACAAGAAGACAGACTCACCAGGCAGAGCCTTACATGTGAAATCAGAGACAACATGGGGAGTGTGATACAAGAAGTCAGAGATGCAAGACAGATTGTGACACATGAAGTCAGAGACTCCAGGTGGAGTGTTACAGATGCAGTTAGATTTTCAAGGGGGATTGTAACACACGAACTCATAGATACCAATGGGATTATTACCCATGAAGTCACAGATGCCAGAAAGAGAGTGAGACACGAAGTGATCAACAGCACGGGGAGTGTGACACAAGAAATCAGAGACGCCAGTGGGAGTGTTATACAAGCAGTCTGTGACACCTTGGGGGTGTGTTACACACGAAGGCAGAAGGACCATATGGAGTATTAAACATGAAGTCAGACACAGCATGGGGCATGTACCACACGAATTTTGAGATGCCAGGGGTAGTGTGACATGTGAAGTCAAAGACGGCAAGTGAAGTGTTACACAGGAGTTCCGAGATGCCAGGGAAGTGTGATACACGAAATTGGAGATGCCAGGGGAGCGTGACACATGAAGTCAGAGATACAATGAAGAATGCTAACACGAAGTCACAGATACCAGGGTAGTGTTGCACACAAATTCAGAGACACCAATGGGAATTGTTACACCCAAAGTCAAAGACATCAGAGTGACTGTTACAGAGGAAGTCTGAGATGCCAGGGGGATTGTGACACACAAAGTCAGAGATGCCAGTGGGAGTGTTATAGACGATGTCAGAGATGCCAGGTGTTCTTTGACACATGAAGTGACAGATGACAGGGGGAATGTGATACATGAATTCAGAGACACCACGTAGGAGAGTTACACATGAATTCAGAGATGCAAAATTGGGAATTACACATGAAGTCAGAGACAGCAGAGTGTGTGTTAAATGAAATCAGACACCCCAAGCGAAGTGTTACATAAGGAAGGCAGAGACACTATG
>NW_025801578.1:0-1194 GCF_021613505.1 Equus quagga | reverse complement strand
AGATCATAGTCCTTACCCATAGCGGTAGTTGGGGGGCAGTGGGTAGGCGGTGGGCCCCGGGGCAGCAGGAGTAAAGTGCACCCAACATGCCAGACACTGAAGACAGAGAAGAAGAGGAAGGAGACCCTGAGGCTGACGCCCTGTTCATAAAGGAGCTGCAGATAAAGGAGGGAAAAAAGTCAGTGTAAGGGCCAGTGCCGTGGCATGGTGCTTAAGTTCACATGCTCTGCTTTGGCAGCCTGGGGTTTGTGGGTTCAGATCCCAGGCGTAGACCTGCACAGTGCTCATGAAGCCATGTTGTTGTCGCGTCCCACATACAAAATAGAGGAAGACTGGCATAGATGGTACCTCAGGGACACTCTTCCTTAAGCAAAAAGTTGAAGATTGGCAACAGATGTTAGCTCAGGGCCAATCTTCCTCACCAAAAAAAAAAAAGGGTAAGGAAATTCTGACACATGCTATAACATGGATGAACCTTGAGGAGATCATGCTAAGTGAAATAAGCCAGTTATAGAAGGATAACCACTACATGATTCCATTTGGATGAGGTCCCTAGAGCAGCCAAATTCACAGAGACAGAAAGTAGAAGGGTGGTTGCCAGGAGCTGGGTGGAGTGGGATACTGGAGAGTTAGTGTTTAATGGGGACAGAGTTTCAGTTACACGAGATTGAAAAGAGTTCAATCTGGAGATGGATGGTGGTGTTGCTTGCCTAACGATATGATGAACTTAATCCCGCTGAGCCATACACTTAACAATGGTTAAGATGGTAAATTTTATTCTATATATTTTGCCACACCAAAGAAAAGTCCGGGTAAGAAGCAGGAGCTGGAGCCCCAGTTTCTAAGAATGAGTCTTGGTACAGGCTGTTGCCTTCCACCCTGGAAGCTAATTAATTACACCTCGTACACACATAGCCTCCCTGTCACCCCAGGGCCCAACCAGCAGCAGAGGAAGCAGCGTATTATCCATCCCCACAGCCTTATAGAGCCTCCTAGTGAAGTGAAGCTTCTCAGAGATCTTCCAGCCTGGTGGTTTTTTTTTTTTTTACTGGCAGCAAAGTCCTTTTGTTCAAACAAAATTTTACACAGAAATTCAACTTATGAAACACATCAGTGGGGAGTGTCCCGGTCATGCTCCCCCTTATTCTCCTTGGTGACCAACATAACATCAAAGGGAACCCCTCAGTGTTCCTC
>NW_025801577.1:0-1086 GCF_021613505.1 Equus quagga | reverse complement strand
TTTTTCAGTGTGGCACAAGACATGTTTACTAATAGACCCAAACATCTTTTAGGTTTTTTGTTTTTAATCAGAAACTGAAAGTAGATAAACCTATGTTTAGTAATTAATGTTTTACTATTTTATCTTATCTGGAAATGGTGAAGATACTCAATAAATTTCTAGCATTTAGCTTAATTTAGTAAAACTCTGAGGTTTCAAGTTACCAAGAGGTTTTGAAGTTATTTTTAAGGACTTATACCATAACACATGACTATTATTAAAAAGTTCAGCTAAAAACTTTTATCTTACTTACATCATTTACTTTACTTGTTCCTAATAATTTTGTTTACATTACCTACAAAAACTTCATGAGACATTAGACAAAGGCAGCCGTCACTTTTCTGCTGACAAATTTTGTAGCAGAGATAATGTAAACTTGCTTGATTTTTAGTAAAGCTAGGTAGAACAAGTTTTCCATTTCATGCTGGGAACTCTCAGGACATGCCTAATTTAATTAACCCAACAAACTTAGACAAGCTTTTATTTACCAAAGATTATTTTATATCACATTAACTTGACAAACATTTAGATTAGTTTCTATTGTTGACAAAAAATAATCCATAACCAATCTATAAATGAAAATTTGGGTGAGTTATTCTGAGCTTAAATCTGAGGATTATAACCCGGGGCCTTTCTTCCTGAAGGAAGAAAGGGCACCAAAGAAGTGGGGTGCACAGACTGGTTATATACCCCCAGAGAAGATGTTTCACATAGGATTGAAATGTCCCTTTTACAATAGTCGCGAGACTGCTCTGTTGGCACAGCGATTGATGGAAACAGCAGGTAGGTCTTCTGTCTCAGTGAACACAGCAGGGTGGCAGTCTGTTGTCTCCAGCTGAGTGGTCACAGGTGAGCTGGGTGGTCAAAGGTGAGTGCAGCAATCAGTTCCTAGACTGAGGAAAGATGCGTATCCCTAAGGAAATGCTAATGTGGGGGCGAAGTTCCACCTTTTTCTCAAGGGCCTTTGTTCTGGCCACAGGAAATGTCTAAGCAGATATACAATGCATGCTCAACAGCCACAGTCAGGCCCTTTTGGAAAAAACAAAG
>NW_025801576.1:0-1968 GCF_021613505.1 Equus quagga | reverse complement strand
CCTTTCTCTCCACACCCTCTCCAACATTTGTTATTTTTAGTCTTAGTGATTAGAGCCATTTTAACAGGCATAAGGTGGTATCTTAGTGCAGTTGTGATTTGCATTTCCCTGATGATTAGTGATGTTGAACATGTTTTCATGTGTTTATTGGCCATTTATATATCTTTGGAAAAATGTCTGTTCATCTCCTCTGCCCACTTTTTGATCAAATTGTTTGCTTACTTATTGTTCAGCTGTGTGAGCTCCTTATATATTAAGCAGATTAACCCCTTGTCAGATATATGATTTGCAAATATTTTCTCCCAATTGGTGAGTTGTCTCTTTGTTTTGATTCTAGTTTCTTTTGTGCTGCAGAAACTCTTTAGTTTGATGAATTCCCACTTGTTTATTTTTTCTTTTGTTTACCTTGTCAGAGAGGACATGGTATTTGAAAAGATCCTTTTTAGTTCGATGTCAAAGAGTGTACTACCAATATGTACTTCCAGGAGTTTTATAGTTTCAGGATGTATCTTCAAGTCTTTGATCCATTTTGAGTTTCTTTTTGTGCATGGCATGAGATAATGGTCTACTTTCATTCTTTTGCATGTGGCTGTGCAGTTTTCCCAACACCATTTATTGAAGAGAATGTCTTTTCTCCATTGTATGTTCTTGGTACCTTTGTCGAAGATTAGCTATGTGTAGATGTGTGGTTTTATTTCTGGGCTTTCAGTTCTATTCCATTGATCTATGTGCCTGTTTTTTGTACCAATACCATGCCATTTTGGTAACTATGGCTGTGTAGTATATTTTGAAATCAGGGATTGTGATACCTCCAGCTTTGTTCTTTTATCTCAGGATTGCCTTAGCAATTTGGGGTCTTTGATTTCCCCATATGAATTTTAGTATTCTTTGGTCTATTTCCATGAAGAATGTCATTGGGATAAGTCCTTCACCTCCTTGGTTAAATTTATTCCTAGGTACTTTATTTTTTTAGTTGCAATTGCAAATGGAATTATATTCTTGAGTTGTCTTTCTGTAAGTTCGCTATTGGAGTATAGAAAAGCAACTGATTTTTGTAAGTTGATTCTGTACCCTGCAACTTTGCTCTAGTTGTTGATTATTTCTAATAGTTTTCTGATTGATTTTGGGGGGTTTTCTATATATAAGATCATGTCATCTGCAAAGAGAGAGAGTTTCACTTCTTCACTCCCTATCTGGATTCCTTTTATTCCTTTCTCCTGCCTAATTGCTCTGGCCAAAACCTCCAGTACTAGGTTCAATAAGAGTGGTGATAGTGGGCATCCTTCTCTTATTCCTGTTCTCAGGGGGATGGCGCTCAGTCTTTGCGCATTGAGTATGATGTTGGCTGTGGGTTTGTCATATATGGCCTTTATTATGTTAAGGTAATTTCCTTCTATCCACATTTTGTTCAGAGTTTTTATCATAAATGCTGTCGGATATTGTCAAATGCTTTCTCTGCATCTATTGAGATGGTCATGTGGTTTTTGTTCCTCAATTTGTTGATGTGGTGTATCAAGTGGATTGATTTGCAGATGTTGAACCATCCCTGTGTCTCTGGTATGAATCCCACTCGATCATGATGTATGATCCTTTTGATGTATTGCTGAATTCGGGTTGCCCAAATTTTGTTGAGAATTTTTGCATCTATGTTCGTCAGTGATATTGGCCTGTAGGTCTCCCTTTTTGTGCTGTCCTTATCAGGCTTTGGTGCCAGAGTGATGTTGGCCTCATAGAATGTGTCAGGAAGTGTTCCATCCTCCCTAATTTTTTGGAATAGCTTGAAAGGATAGGTATTAAATCCTCTCTGAAAGTCTGGTAGAATTCCCCAGGAAAGCAGTCTGGTCCTGGGGTTTTATTCTTTGGGATGATTTTGATTGCTGTTTCAATCTCTTTCCTTGTGATTGGTCTATTCAGATTGAGTGTTTCTTCTTGACTCGACTTTGGGAGGTTGTAAGAGTCTAACAATTT
>NW_025801575.1:0-8089 GCF_021613505.1 Equus quagga | reverse complement strand
GTTGTCATCTATTCACGTCTATGGGGACGCCATGCTGATTCAAGCTTGCAACTTGATTGGAAGCAAGAGGCCGGACTTGGGCCTTATCAGGCGTATGTGGTACTTCTGCCTTAAGCATAAGCCAAAATCAAGAATGATGTCTTGAGGACGTTGAAGAGAAGAATCGATGCCTCCTTTCCTAGGTCCCTGGCATTCTTTGCAGATCAGTCTCACTTTCCATAGCTCTGGCATCACAGGGGCCGACTGGATACATGCTAATGTGTCCCAAGAGATATCTTGGAAGGCTTGAAGGAATGGAGCCCTGTCACGCTTGGTGTATGTCTCTTTGTTTGGAAGTGCTCTACAAGGGTGCTTAAAAGAACCCTTTTGCACAGGGCTTCATTCCGTTTTGAAGGCTGCCACGCAGGCTGGAGTGCTCAGTTTGCATCCAATGAAATTCTCTCCCCCTACCTCTTGCCGCAGAAGGATTATTGATTATCTGTTTTGACACCACATGTAAGGAAGTGGGCTGAAAATTAGAACATTACAATTCTGTTTCAAGAAAAATAAACATGCCAGGGCTGAGGATGTAAGGCAAACAAATGGCACAGCCTATAGAAATAAAGTAAGCCCGTATGTAGCCAGAATCTAGGGGAACGTTCAAGGATCAGGGGTCAAGTTCGAAACTTCCCAAATCCGGAAAGGAGACAGAAAAATATCTTTCCTGGAGAGAGGAATTCATCAGATTTCTCTAATTTGTCTCAGAAACATTGTGTCCGTGAGGGGGATGCCACGACCACCTCGAATTTGGAGTTTCGGACCTCAGGCTGTCAAACCAACCCAGATGACCACGTGTTCTCAGTGCTTAGTTTGACCTAGGCTAGGACAGCAAAGACTCCTTCAAGTGACCGGTGCAAATCCAAAGACAACAACCAAGAGTCATGAAAGCACTCACACCTCGGCCTAGAGAACATAGGGTGCTTCAAGAAATGCAAAATTAATCACTTGGAATGAAGGGGAACGGACTGATAAGCATGTCTAAGGGAGATAGCTGAGAAATACCATGACGATTATACTATGGAAAAGAGAAAAAGGTCCCAGAAAATGGAAGGCGAACAGAAATCACACCTGGATGATCCACAATGAAAGATGATGTCCGTCTTTAGACAGACTCTGCTTGAACGTTTGAAAGTCAGAGAAATTCACAAGCCAAAAGACGGCAGCGAAGGTCAAGCCTGTGCTAATTGGGAAGGGTGAGTTATGAGACTGCTCCAAGCGGGCCAAGAAACCGTGTGTCCATGAAGCTTGCCGGGACAGCAGAGACACGATTATGACAAAACCTCTGACATCACAGTGGACCCAAAAAACAACCTGGCCTCATCTACACAGTGCCAGAGTTGGGCTCAAGTAGCATATGCAAGTCCCATTGCCCTCAACTGCAGGTTGCCAATGGAACATGAAAGGGGCCGGCCGGTGGTGCAGCGGTGAGTTCCGCACCTTCTGGGTCGGTGGCCCGGGGTGGGCCGGGTGGTCCCTCGGGTGAGCCTGCTCACCACTGCTTCAGTCATTCTGGGGCAGGCGTCCGAGCTAGTGTAGAGGCAGATGGGAAGGGACGTTAGACAGGGCCAGACTTCCACAGCAAATACAGGAGCATTGCCAGCAGATGTGAGCTCAGCGATGCACTTCTGCCAGAACAAAACCGATTCAAAGTTGCAAAGAATAGAAAAACTGAAGCTGAAAAGAAAAAGTGAAAAACTGCATGCCAGTGAGAAGAATGAGATCTCTATGAAGAAACTTAGCAAAACAGGTGAAAGCCATGTCAATGGAAAACTAACACACGTTGGGGGAAAGAAATTCAAGAAGACACAAGGAGAAAGAAGGAGATTCCAGGATCTAGGAATGGAAGCATCGACACACTTGAAACGTCCATACCAGAGAAAGGAATCTCTGGATTCCATGCAATCCCAGTCAAAGTTGCAGCAATGTTTCCCACAGAGACAGAAGACAGAATCCGAAAGTTTCTTGCCAGCATAAAGAGACTCTGAATAGGCAAACAAATCCTCAGGAAAACGAACAAAGCAGCACGTATCACACTTTCCGAATAAAACCTATAGGACAAAGTGCTAGGTACCGAAATGGCACAGTCCGTGATCAAACACAGGCACACAGAACCATGCAACAGAATCGAGAACCCAGAGCCCAACTCAAACGTACACAGACAGCCCATTTTCGGCCAGGAAGTCAAGAGGAGACAGTGGAGAAAGCAGAGTGTCTAAAATAAACGTTGCTGAGAAGCCTGCACAGCCACATGGAATACAATGAGAGTAGACCATGATGTTACACTTGGCACACACACCACCTCGAAATGGATTAAAGCCCTGAATGGCAGATTTGAAGTCATGAAACTTGCAGGAGAAGACCTAGGCAGAGGGCTCTTTGCCATCTGTCTGAGCCACCTATTTGGAAGAAGCATGTCTGCCTGGGCAAGGGCAACCAAGTAAACAAGAAACAAACGGGACCACATCAAATGCACACGCTTCTGCCCAGTCAAGGAAACCAGTGACTCAATGCCAAGACAGCACAACAACTTGGAGAGGAGGTTTGCAAACCACACATCGGACAAGGGGTGAAAAGCCCAAAGATACATTCAAGTCACACGTCTCCACAAGAAAAACAAGCCGATGAAAACCTGGGCAAAAGATGGAAACAGAGATTTCTCCCAAGAAGATCGAAAGAGGGCCAACAGCTGCATGAAAACTTGTTCACCATCATTAAGTCTCAGGCCAATGCAAATGCAAACTGGGAGGACACAGCAGCTCACTGTGGTCAGAATGGCTAGAAGGAAGCAGAAAGGAAACAAGTGTCAGAGAGGATGTGGAGAGAAGGGAAGCCTCCTGTACTGCTGGTGGGAGTGTAAACCGGTGCAGTTAGTACTCCAAGCACTGTGGAACTGCCTCCGAAATTTAAGAATCCATGTCCCATATGATCCAGCTATTCCTGTGTGGCGTGTTGATCCAAAGAACTCGGAAACACTACTGCATAAAGACATGTGCACCACTGAGTTCACCACAGCCTTACTCCCACTATCCAAGACTTGGAATCTGCCCTGGTGCCCAGAAAGGAACGAATTCAGAAGGAAGATGGGCTATACCCACACAATGGCATACCACTTAGCCGGAACAAATGATGTAATCCAGCCATTAGTGACCACCAGAATGGCTGTGAGGGTTTTAGGGGAAGTGAAACAAGCCCCAAGGACAAAGTCCAATACTGTAGGATCTCACTTACAAGGAGAAGAAAAGACAAGCAGTAACCAACTATTGGCACGGGACATTTGATTAAGGGTTACCAGAGGCAAAGCAGGGAGGTGGGGTAGGGTGAAACAGATGATTAGGCACAAGTGTGTGGTAAGGGCCTGTGATTCAGCTTACTCTGATGAAGATGATGTAACCTACACAGAAGTCTAAACCGATGAGGATGCAAATCTGAAAGATATAGGATGTTCTATTGCAGCGTTATGGCAATAAATTCACCTAAAATCAAAAATCCAAAAAGGGGTTCAGAATGAGGGCATAGAGCTTTGGGGGCTGAAAGAGATTAGAGAAGGTGAACTTCCAAGGATGGAAAATCACCTCAAAATGCTTACTGATGGTACAGAAACGTAGACCATTCCAAAAAGAGGAAGAGGAATACTTCCAAGAGAATATGATCCGTCCTAAACCCATGAACCAACGGAAAATGCTACCATCCATGATGTTACTACTAATCAAAATCGCAAATAATCCAAACAGGCCCACGTGTTGCCAAGCTCAGGCAAAGGGTTGGTCCAAAAGTACAATTCAGGGCCGGCCCTGTGGTGGAGCAGGTAAGTGCCCACGTTCCGCTTGGGTGTCCAGGCCCACACTGTTTCACATCACGGGTGCACATCACATTAGCAGTGGTAGGAAATATAGATTTCATGGTACGGTGCGGACAGAGGTCGTAAAAAAGTAGCACTTGTGAGGATACCTTATCAATACGCCCAGAAAAAGAACCATGAGAATATTACAATCTATGAACGCATCTGGTACACTTCCCCAATGGAAGAAGGTAGGAAAACATGTGACCTGCCAAGGTGGAATTGGCAGAGTGCTAGGAGATGACACGATCATTGCGCATCAGAGGATTGCCCGGGCAACTTCAACTTGGGAGGGAGTCCAGGACTCTCTCTGGGGAACGTCCACCCACTTGGCCATCTACATAAATGTAAGGGATAAAACCCATGATAATCTTACAGGAAAGAAACCAGTGTCTAGAGAGAATGTAGCAGGCCTTCCAAAGTTCGAGGAGAAAGTCAGAAACCGACAACAAATCGAGAAAAAGGAAAACTATCATACCTGGAAAGGGTGAGGAGTCAGACTGGCCTGAGATGGCTCTGAAACTCCGTGTGCACGCAGGTTGTCAGGACAACTTCGAATTTTGAGGTTGTTTATGACATCACGAGGATCATGTCCGCCAAGATGGCCGCACGGTTACAGACTGAGGATTGGCCTAGGCTAGGCTATTAAAGGGAGGGATACCCAGAAACAGCTTTGAAAAATAGAAAGCGGACACAGAAACTGGAAGACAGTAAAAAAAAAAAGATTCAAGAGGTAAGAAAGGAATCCTTGGCACGAAGTGCGAATAGAGGGACGAGCACTGAGAGGAGAACGTTGTCATCTATTCACGTCTATGGGGAGGCCATGCTGATTCAAGCTTGCCACTTGATTGGAAGCAAGAGGCCGGCCTTGGGCCTTATCAGACCTACATTGTCCTTCTGCAGTAAGCATGATCCAAAGTCAAGAATGGTGTCTTGAGGACGTTGAAGAGAAGAATAGATGCCTCGTTTCCTAGGCCCCTGGCATTCTTTGAAGATCAGTCTCACTTTCCATAGCTCTGGCGTCACATGGGCCCACTGGGTACATGCTAATGTGTCCCAAGAGATGTCTTGGACGCCTTGAAGGAATGGACCCCTGTCACGCTTGGGGCATGTCTCTTTGTTTGGAAGGGCTCTACAAGGGTGCTGACAATCACCCTTTTCCATTGGGCTTCGTTCAGTTGTGAAGGCTGCCACCCAGGCTGGAGTGCTCAGTTTGTCTCCAATGAAAGTCTCTCCCCGTACCTCTTGCCCTAGAAGGATTATTGAATATGTGTTCTGACACCATATGTAAGGAAGTGGGCTGAAAATTAGAACATTACAATTCTGTTTCAAGAAAAATAAACAGGCCAGGGCTGAGGATGTAAGGCAAACAAATGGCACAGCCTATGGAAATGAGGCAAGCCTGTATCTAGACGGAATCTAGGGGAACGTTCAAGGATCAGGGGTGAAGTTTGAAACTTCCCTAATCCAGAGAAGTGACAGAAAAATATCTTTCCTGGAGAGAGGAATTCATCAGATTTTTCTAATTGGTCTCAGACACATTGTGTCCCTGGAGGGAGATTCCAGGACCACCTCGAATTTGGAGTTTCTGATCTCAGGATGTCAAACAAACCCTGATGACTACGTGTTCTCAGTGCTTAGTTTGACCTAGGCTAGGACAGCAAAGACTCCTTCAAGTGACCGGTGCAAATTCAAAGAAAACATCCCAGAGTCACGAAAGCATTCACGCCTCGGCCTAGAGAACATAGGGTGAAATGCAGAATTAATCACTTCGAATGAAGGAGAACGGACTGATAAGCATGTCTAAAGGTGAGAGCTGAGAAATACCATGACGATTATACTCTGGAAAAAAAAAAAGTTCCCAGAAAATGGAAGGCGAAGAGAAATCACACCTGAATAATCCACAATGAACGATGATGTCAGTCTTTAGACAGACTCTGTTTGAACATTTGAAAGTCAGAGAAATTCACTACCCAAAACATGGCAGTGAATGTCAAACCTGGCTAACTGGGAAGGGTGAGTTATGAGACTGCTCCAAGCGGGCTCTGAAACCCTGTGTCTATGAAGCTTGCCGGGACAGCAGAGACACAATTATGACGAATCCTCTGACATCACAGTGGACCCGAAAAACAACCTGGCCTCATCTACACAGTGCCAGAGTTGAGCTCGAGTAGCATATGCAAGTCCCATTGCCCTCAACTGCAGGTTGCCAATGGAACAGGAAAGGGGCTGGCAGGTGGTGCAGCGGTGAGGTCCACACCTTTTGTGTCAGTGGCCCAGAGTAGGCCCGGGTGGGGCTGAGCCTCCTCACCACTGCTTCAGTCATTGTGTGGCAGCCGTCTGAGGTAGTGTAGAGGCAGATAGGAAGGGACGTTAGACAGGGCCAGACTTCCACAGCAAACACAGGAGCATTGTCAGCAGATGTGAGGACAGCAATGCAATTCTGCCAAAACAAAACCAATTAAAAGTTGCAAAGAATAGAAAAAGTAAAGCTAAAAAAAAAAAACAGCTTACCATTGAGAAGAATAAGATCTTTATGAAGAATCTTAGCAAAACAGGTGAAAGCTATGTCAATCGAAAACTAGCAAACGTTTGGGGAAAGAAATTCAAGAAGACACAAGGAGAAAGAAGGAGATTCCAGGTTCTAGGAATGGAAGAATTAACACACTTGAAACGTCCATTCCGGAGAAATTAATCTCTGGATTCCATGCAATCCCAGTCAAATTTGCAGCAATATTGGCCACAGAGATCGAAGAGAGAATCCTAAAGTTTCTAGGCAGCAACAAGAGACCCTGAGTAGGCAAAGGAATCCTCAGGAAAACGAACAAAGCTGGACGTGTCACACTTTCTGATTTCAACATGTAGGACGAACTGCTAGGTACCGAAACGGCACAGTCTGGGCCCAACAACAGGCACGCAGACCCATGCAACAGAATCGACAGCCCACAGCCCAACTCAAACGCATATGTACATCCCATTTTCGAACAGGGAGTCAAGAGGAGACAGTGGAGAAAGGAGAATCTGTACAATAAACGGTGCTGGGAAGCCTGCACAGCCACATGGACACAACGAGAGTAGACCATGATGTTACACCTGGCACACACACCACCTCGAAATGGATTAAAGCCTTGAATGGCAGACTTGAAGCCATGAACCTTGTAGAAGAAGACCTAGGCAGAGTCCACTTTGCCAACTGTCTGAGCCCCCTATTTGGAAGAAGCATGTCGGACGGGGCAAGGGCAACAAAGCAAACAAGAAACAAATGGGACCACATCAAATGCACACGCTTCTGCCCACTCAAGGAAACCATCGACTCAATTCAAAGACAGCACAACAACCACGGGAGGTTGTTTGCAAAGCAGACATAGGACAAGGGTTGAAAAGCCCAAAGATACAATCAACTCGCACGTCTCCACAAGAAAAAAAAACAAGCAGCCAATGAAAACCTGGGCAAAAGATGGAAACAGACATTGCTCCCAAGAAGATTGAAAGAGGGCCAACAGGTGCATGAAAACTTGTTCACCATCATTAAGTCTCAGGCCAATGCAAATGCAAACTGCAAGGGCACAGCAGCTCACTGTGGTCAGAATGTCTATAAGTAAGCAGACAGGAAACAACAAGTGTCAGAGAGGAGGTGGAGAGAGTGGAAGCCTCCTGCACTGCTGGTGGCAGTGTAAACCAGTGCAGCCAGTACTCCAAGCGGTGTGGAACTGCCTCAGAAATTTAAGAATCCGTGTCTCATATGATCCAGCTATTCCTCTGTGGTGTGTTTATCCAAAGAACCCAGAAACACTACTGCATAAAGACATGTGCACTGCTGAGTTCACCACTGCACTACTGCCGCTATTGAAGACTTGGAAGCCGCCCTGGTGCCCAGCAAGGGACGAATGCAGAAGGAAAATATGCTATAGCCACACAATGGCATACCACCCACCGGAACAAAGGATGCAATCCAGCCATTTGTGACCACCAGAATGGCTGTGAGGGTTTTAGGAGAGGTGAAACAAGCCCCAGGGAGAAAGTCAAATACCGTAGGATCTCACTTACAAGGAGAAGAATAAGCAAGCACTAAACAACAGGTGGCACGGGACATTTGATTGAGGGTTCAACAGGCAAAGAGGGGCGTTGCGGGAGGGTGAAAGAGATGATGAGGCACAAGTGTGTGGTGAGGGCCTGTCATTAGGCTTACGCTGGTGCAGATGATGTAAGCTA
>NW_025801574.1:0-2728 GCF_021613505.1 Equus quagga | reverse complement strand
GGCTCCCTGGCCTCTCTCCCTTGGGGCAGCCGGGCCTCCTGTACCCGGCCAGGCATACAGAGCAGCCCTGCTGGCAGCATACGTGGGGGTCCCTGCCCCCAGCACGCATGTGGACCACAAGAGGCTCCTCACATGGCTGCTTTCGATCAGTGCTTCTGAAAATATGGAAGCAGACTAGGATGGCCACCTATTGCATGACACCGCTTATCGCATACATCCAGAAAAGATTGACCACAACCTGCCAGAACACACATTATGGGTTATCAGGCAGTGAGGGAGGAACAGGGGATGAGCACTTTGGGAACAGGCTTCCCTTGTGGTGAAGGGAATGTTCAGCAAGTGGACAGTGGTGATGGAGGCCGAGCATTGGGACTGTACTTAACGCTCAGGAATTGTACAATTGAAAAGGAGAAAATGCAGAGTTCTTAAAATATAAATAAATTTATTTTACAATTTACATAAACACCAAAAAAAGACAAGAAAACGAGACACATAAATGGCTACACAGACATACAGGTTAAGGGGCGAGAGGAAGGGAGGTTGTGGTGAGGGAGAAGGTGGAAGGGATGGGTCAGGAGCTGGGGATGACAGTGGTTGGAGAGTGAGCTCTCCCGGGGACAATGCTGGGGCCTGAGCGGGCTCCAGGGCTCCAGGAGGATCTGGAGCAGGGAATGGCTCTCCCTGCTCCCTGGCGACAGCTTCAGCCTGCCCCAGGGCACTGGCAGGAGCCGGAGCAGGGGATGGCCCTCTCTGCTCAGCTGGTTCCATGAGAGCCGGCTGCATGGCTTCTGCCGGAGCCTGAGGAGGGGCTGGCTCTCCCTGCTCCCGTCCTGGGGCGCCGCTTGTCTCCTGCCCTTGTGCAGGACCTGCTGGATGTGATTGTGCTCCCCGCACACGGGCTGGGTCCTGTGCTGGCTCTGATCCTTGTCCAACAGTCCCTGAGGACGCCAGCCTTTTCCCCACGCCTGCCGCTACGCTGTTCCTGCCCAGCTTCTCCTCCCTCGGGGAGCTGGACTCCGTGTCCCGAGTGGACCTCTGCAAAGACAGTGACCAACAGTCAGCCCAGAAGCATCAGAGCCCTGCTTAGCTGCCCCTGCTCTTTCTTCTGCCCTCTGCGCCTAATGCTCCCAGATCAGGCACCACCCTGTGTCTGCGCAGAATTCTCCCCGGGATGAAACAGATAGACCTCAGGGGCTCAGGAGAAACCTCGGGCAGACGGTGCTGCCCGGCACTCCACGTCCCACCCGATCAGCCATGAGCCGGGGTGGGAATGGGACCCGCCCACCAGGCTTCTAACCCCTCATCAGCCTGCTCCTCCTCGCGGTGGTCCACTCACACAAACCACCCTTCCACATACACACACACACGCACACACACACTAACACACACACACACACACCCAGGGAGGGGACGTAGGGCTGTCCAAGTGGGACCACAGTGGTGGCCTGGCCTGGATTGGCCCACCCTGGCCGTCCCCGTGTTACCTTTGTGTCCCTCCGCATGAACGTCCAGAGATGTCTCGAGCGGGACAGGAGCCCGCATCTGCATCCTGGGCGCTCCTTGCGGGCTCTGCTGAGGCTGCGGCCCCGGCACATGGGAAGACAACAGGAAATCATGGTGCTCCTTCTAGACAACTGCTAGATGAGTGAGCTGTTGGGGGCTGTCTCTAGGAGCTGGGAACTTAATGCTCAGGAATTGTACAATTTAAAAGGAGAAAACACAGATTTCTTAAAATATAAATCCATAAATCTATTTCAAGGTGACACAAACACCACAAGACAAGAAAACGAAAATTATAAACGGCTACACAGATATACAGGGTAAGGTGGGAGAAGAAGGGAGGCTGTGGTGAGGAAGAAGGTGGAAGGGATGGGTCAGGAGCTGGGGATGATGGGCCTTGGAGAGTGAGCTTTCCCGAGGACAGGGCTGGGGCCTGAGCAGGCTCCAGGATTCCAGGAGGATGTGGAGCAGGGGATGGCTGTCCGTGGTCTCCAGCTGTGGCTTCAGCTGGCTCGCCAGCCCCAGCAGGAGGCAGATCAGTGGATGGCTCTTTCTGGACCGTGGCTGGGGCTTCAGCAGTCTCCCAGGCACAGGGAGAATCTGGAGCAGGGGATGGCTCTCCCTCTTCCCTGGCTGCGACTTCAGCTTGCTCCTGGGCCCTGGCAGGAGCTGGAGCAGGGCATGGCTCTCCCTGCTCCATGGCTGCGTCTTCAGCCAGGCCAGAGTCCCAGCAGGAGCCGGAGCAGGGGATGGCTCTCCCAGCTCCTGGGCCCTGTCTTCAGCTGGCTCCACAGCCCTAGCAGGAGCTGAAAAGTCAAAGCCCGTGTCTTTCCAGTGCTGGCAGTCCCCCTCTCCCTCCCCCAAGCTCCGCTCACAAAGCCAACCTGTGGCTGTGACAGTAGTGCCCGGCTGCCCCCTGCCCTGGATTACAATGGGCACAGATATATTGGGGGGTTTCCTGCCAACCTCTGCCCAGTTTCCACTCACAGAGTGGCATCAAAACTTCCTCAGTCCCAGGACTGGCGTGCTCTGCTCTCATCTGAGAGCTCCCCAAGGTCCCCTCTCTTAGCTGGGGCTGGGAAGGACCCTACATGTCCCCACATCCAGACCCAGTGGCTCAGAAAGGTGGCCCAAGATGGCCATGGGGTCCTAAAGGTCAGCCTGGGAGATGCTGCCAGGAGGGTCCTGTGGTAGGTGGGCAAGTTTCTCTTGGTGCCATCAGCTTGGG
>NW_025801573.1:0-1280 GCF_021613505.1 Equus quagga | reverse complement strand
GACTCCTCTTGCCCCCAGGGTATCAAATATCCATATTAGTATAATAACGCTTCCTTGCCTTTCTCTATACTTTTATCATATCTACTTCTATGCCAAAAACATAGTCTGATTTTTGCCTGTTCTTTTCCCTTGTATAATTAGGGTAATATATATATACTGTTGCATCCCATTTGTTTCATTCAATATTAAGTATTTAAGATTCATACTCAGTGTTGCGAGTTAATCCTATGAATACACCATTTTGTTTATTCCTTCGATTGTCGATGGACGTCTGGGTTGTGTTCATTTTTGGCGGTTACAAATGATGCTGCTGAAAAGATTCTTGTGTGTGCATATATATATCTGGTTACCATTCGCATGGATGTACTTATGATATTAAGCAGGGATCACAGGGTAACCATATCTTCAGCTTTACTGGGGATATTGTCATTTTTTCCCTCTAAGTCAACAAACCAATTGATAGTCCCACACTGTAATTCCCACATCTTCACATTCTGGCTGACACTTAATACTGTCGAAATTTTAATTTGAGGCTTCTGGTGGGTGTGTGGTGATGATTGTGGTGTAAATTTACTCAGGCTTTTCTTTTCTGTAATTCTGTCCCAGGTCAAGATTTGTGTGTGTGTGGGGTGGCAGGGTAGGAGGGAGCCTGGGATTCCTACATCACCCTGCGTGACAATGTTTGTGGGACCCTGATATCATTTATTTCTTTTACTTTACTTGGTATTTCAGGTGCACTGTCCAGTAGTGTGGCCAGGACACAGTCATTTCTCAAGGATGCCACGGAGTCTAAATATTAGACTCTATATATAAGGTCTTCTTGTTTCCCTTTGAAATAGCTTCTTTTGTCCACCTGATAAAACAACCTTGAGTACTCTTTTTAAAAACAATCATTAAGATATAATTAACATATATTAGTTTCAGATGTACAACATAGCGATTCAATATCTGTATATATTGTGAAATGGTCACCACAATAAGTCTAGTTAACATCCATCACTATACATAATTACATATTTTTTTATGATGAGAAATTTTAAGACCTACTCTCTTAGCCACATTCAAATATACAGTATAGTGTTATTAACTATAGTTAATATAAATATAGATATAGTCAACAAGTACGTTACATCCCTAAGACATATTTATTTATAGCTGGAGTTTGTTATTCAACCTTCTTCACCCCTTTCACCCCCCATTCAACTACTCTTGAGGTAGCATAAAATCCTCACACTGACTAATCAGGGATCCTTCCAAATTATTTGTCAGCTTCCACCCAG
>NW_025801572.1:0-1151 GCF_021613505.1 Equus quagga | reverse complement strand
GACTGTTCCTGAAGGTAACCTGGGGCTGGAGATCTGGGAGGAGGGGTGTGTGAGGGGGCTGGGAACATCCTGAGGGCATCCTAGGAAGTGAGGCTATGGTAAGCCCATCCTGGGGTTCAGAGACCCCTGGCGGTGGGGCAGGAAGGAGATGCCGCACGGCCACCACCAACACCCTCTGCCCTCTCCCTCCATGTCTCAGTTTGGCTATTGTTGGGACACACTCTGGGAGTGCAGAGGTCAGGACCGTGGTCAGTGGTGGGGCAGGGCGAGGGGTGAAGGCAGCGGGGACAGGGACTGTGGCTGGGAGGGAGAGTGGCCTCTCCTCAGTGGGTCCTTGAGCAAGTCTCTGCTCCTCTGTGGGCCTCGGTCTCCTCCTCTGGGAAATGGAGGGAGATGACATGGTGCAGGCCTCACGGTGGGGTGATACCGTCCAAGGGAGGACAGGAATGGGAGGAGATTTGTGCCGGCTCCTCCTTGAGAGCTGAGGGGAGAGCAGTGATGACAGTCAGATGACAGGAAGTCCTAGGAGAGCGCTGGAGGCAGGTTGAGTTCTCCCCACTCTTTCCTGATGAGGAAAGAGGCTCAGGGAGGCCTGGGCAGGCCCAAGGTCACACAAGAGTGAGTCCTGGAGCCAGGACTGGTCTAGAATCAGAGCACCCTGGAGGTGGGAACAGCATAGGCAGCAGGGGACTGGAGCCGATGGCCAGGGTCTGAGGTCAGGGGCCTTGGGGGACATGTGGAAGGGAGCAGGGCCTCTCTGACCCTGTCCTCGGCACTGACAGGAGGCGACCACCGTGTTGGCCACTGCACAGAGGGGCCGCCATAGAGCCCGGGAAAGGCGGCGGCAGCAGGTGAGGGTGCCTGGGGGCGAGGTGCCCAGGAGTCAGAGGAGAGGGTGCTCCCCCTCCCAGCTAGAGGCCTGCCCCAGGAGAGGGGCCTTCCTCCTCCAGCGCATCTGCTGTGGCTGCCGAGCCTGAAGTGCCTGCAGTGGCAGTGAGCAGGAGGAGGCCTGGAAGGGCTGCGAGCAGGATGGTTTTGGGGTGGGGAGGGGCAGGGGCCACACCCCCTGGGATTGGCCCACAGCCAGCCCTGGGACGTGACTGGGGGAGTTTGGTGTTCCTGGAGGGGAGGGGAGGAGGGCATTGTGTGTG
>NW_025801571.1:0-1267 GCF_021613505.1 Equus quagga | reverse complement strand
GAACGAGTGTTGGCCGTTTTCGACGAGAAGGTGAGGGAAAACAGCCACCTGAAAAGGGCGTATCACGCAATGATGGACCTGCTGGTGGCCAAAGAAGCAGAGCTTGGGAAGCTGCGAGGCGAAAATCAGACACGGCGCCCTCGATCTGACAGCGGCGGTGAGGACATGTTTCGAGAAGCGATCCGGCACTTATCACGCCTCGTCCGAGCCAAAGACATTGAAATCGGTGCCTTAAGCCAGAAATGTCAGACTTTACTCACCATCTGGCAAACATCCAACGCTGGCCATGAGGTTCGGGGCCTGGACGAGAATCAGTTGGAGGAGCTTCTCCGGGAACGGGACACGTTGAAGCAGCGGGTCAACGTGCTGGAGGAGTGGCAGTGGCTGGTGCTGACCGAGGTGCACAATCTGCAGCGGGAGTCATCCCAACTTCAGAAAGAACTCCCACCACTCGAGGCACGGGCCTTAGTGGACAGCGAGGAGAAGTCTCGGCTACAGATGCACTCTGCCGCCCCGTTCCCCCGCTCTCAAGGGGATGCGACCCAACTCCGGCTCTTGGGGAAGAGACTGGCACAGATGCAGCTCAGCCTAGAGCAGCTCTGCAATGCCAAGGAGGTTCTTTTGGGTCCACCTGACCTCACGTCACCACAGCCGTCCGCCGCATCATCGCGGACTTCCGAGGCAGCCGGCTCTCAGGAGGCAATTAAGTCCGAGGCGGTGGGCGAGTCTTCGAAAGGGCCGCCAGCAGAGATGGAAGCCTTAAGGAGAGCCACGGAGGAAAAAGACTCAGCCATCAGAAGCCTCCAGGAGGAGACTCAGAGACTGTCGAAGGCGATGGCCGCCACCTCAGAACTGGAGAGAGAACGACACGCACAGATGGATTCCGAAATTCAGCGGCTCAAGGAGAAACAAGAGGCTTTACAGAACACGCTGGAGGACAAAGAGCTCTTAATCGAGGTGCAGAGGGAGGAATGCCTTTCTCTGAGGGAAAACCTCACGAGCCAAGTGAGCGAACACGAACTTTTGAGGCAGGCGGTGACAAACCTGAAGGAGAGAATAGTCCATCTGGAAGCGGATGCGTGCCAAGTCAAACAGGAAAATGCAAAGCTGCTGGAAAGGTCCAGGGAGAAGGACACCGAAAACCAAGCCTTACAAGAGACGAATATGCGCCTCTCTATGATGCTGAGGGAGAAGGAATTCGAATGTGTCTCTGTGAAGAAGAAGGCTCTGGCCTTTGAGTGCCTCCTGAGAGAAAAAGAACAGGGCC
>NW_025801570.1:0-5924 GCF_021613505.1 Equus quagga | reverse complement strand
TCAGGTTCTTAGGATAGATACCCAGTAATGGGATGGCTGGGTCATAGGGTATTTCTATTTTTAACTTTTTGAGAAATCTCCATACTGTTTTCCATAGTGGCTGTACCAGTTTGCATTCCCACCAACAGTGTATGAGGGTTCCTCTTTCTCCACAACCTCTCCAACATTTGTCGTTCTTGGTTTTGGATGTTTTTGCCAATCTAACGGGGGTAAGGTGATATCTTAGTGTAGTTTTGATTTGCATTTCCCTGATGATTAGCGATGATGAACATCTTTTCATGTGTCTATTGGCCATATTCATATCTTCTTTTGAGAAATGTCTGTTCATGTCCTCTGCCCATTTTTTGATCGGGTTGTTTGTTTTTTTGTTGTTAAGCAGTGTGAGTTCTTTGTATATTATGGAGATTAACCCTTTGTCGGATAAGTGGCTTGTAAATATTTTTTCCCAATTAGTGAGCTGTTTTTTTGTTTCAATTCTGTTTTCCCTTGCCTTGAAGAAGCTCTTTAGTCTGATGAAGTCCCATTTGTTTATTCTTTCTATTGTTTCCCTCAACTGAGGAGTTACAGTGTCCGAAAAGATTCTTTTGAAACTGATGTCAAAGAGTGTACTGCCTATATTCTCTTCCAAAAGACTTATTGTCTCAGGCCTAATCTTTAGGTCTTTGATCCATTTTGAGTTTATTTTGGTGTGTGGTGAAAAAGAATGGTCGATTTTCAATCTTTTGCATGTGGCTGTCCAGTTTTCCCAGCACCATTTGTTGAAGAGACTTTCTTTTCTCCATTGTAGGCCCTCTGCTCCTTTGTCGAAGATTAGCTGTCCATAGATGTGTGGTTTTATCTCTGGGCTTTCAATTCTGTTCCATTGATCTGTGGACCTGTTTTTGTACCAGTACCATGCTGTTTTGATCACTGTAGCTTTGTAGTATGTTTTGAAATCGGGGATTGTGATTCCGCCGGCTTTGTTTTTCTTGCTCAAGATTGCTTTAGCAATTCGTGGTCTTTTGTTCCCCCATATGAATTTTAGGATTGTTTGTTCAATTTCTGTGAAGAATGTTCTGGGGATTCTGATTGGGATAGCATTGAATCTGTATATTGCTTTAGGTAGTATGGACATTTTAACTATGTTTATTCTTCCAATCCATGTGCAAGGAATGTCTTTCCATCTCTTTATGTCATCGTCAATTTCTTTCAAGAAAGTCTTGTAGTTTTCATTGTATAGATCCTTCACTTCCTTGGTTAAGTTTATCCCAAGGTATTTTATTCTTTTCGTTGCGATGGTGAATGGGATAGAGTTCTTGAGTTCTTTTTCTGTTAGTTTATTGTTAGTGTATAGAAATGCTACTGATTTATGCACGTTAATTTTATACCCTGCTACTTTGCTGTAGTTGTTGATTATTTCTAATAGTTTTTCTGTGGATTCTTTGGGGCTTTCTATGTATAAGATCATGTCGTCTGCAAACAGCGCGAGTTTTACTTCTTCGTTACCTATTTGGATTCCTTTTATTTTTTTTTCCTGCCGAATTGCTCTGGCCAGCACCTCCAGTACTATGTTGAATAGGAGTGGTGAAAGTGGGCACCCTTGTCTTGTTCCTGTCCTCAGAGGGATGGCTTTCAGCTTTTGTCCATTGAGTATGATGTTGGCTGTGGGTCTATCATATATGGCCTTTATTATGTTGAGGTACTTTCCTTCTATACCCATTTTACTGAGGGTTTTTATCATAAATGGGTGTTGGATCTTGTCGAATGCTTTCTCTGCGTCTATTGAGATGATCATGTGGTTTTTGTTTTTCATTTTGTTGATGTAGTGTATCACGTTGATTGACTTGCGGATGTTGAACCATCCCTGTGTCCCTGGTATAAATCCCACTTGATCATGGTGTATAATCTTTTTGATGTATTGCTGTAATCGGTTTGCCAAAATTTTGTTGAGGATTTTTGCATCTATGTTCATCAGTGATATTGGCCTGTAGTTCTCCTTCTTTGTGTTGTCCTTGTCAGGTTTGGGGATCAGAGTGATGTTGGCTTCATAGAATGTGTTAGGGAGTTCTCCATCTTTCTCAATTTTCTGGAACAGTTTGAGGAGAATAGGTATTAAGTCTTCTTTGAATGTTTGGTAGAATTCTCCAGAGAAGCCGTCTGGTCCTGGACTCTTGTTTTTGGGGAGGTTTTTGATTAGCGTTTCTATTTCCTTACTTGTGATTGGTCTATTCAGATTCTCCATTTCTTCCTGATTCAGTTTGGGGAGATTGTATGAGTCTAGGAATTTGTCCATTTCTTCCAAGTTGTTCAATTTGTTGGCATATAGTTTTTCATAGTATTCTCTTATGATCTCTTGTATTTCATTGGTATCTGTTGTGATTTCTCCTCTGTCATTCCTGATTTTATTAATTTGTGCTTTCTCTCTTCTTTTCTTGGTGAGTCTGGCTAGGGGTTTGTCAATTTTGTTAATTCTTTCGAAGAACCAACTCTTTGTTTCATTGATCCTTTCTATTGTCTTTTTTGTTTCAATATCGTTTATTTCTGCTCTTATTTTTATTATTTCCCTCCTTCTACTGACTCTGGGTTTTGTTTGTTCTTCTTTTTCTAGTTCTGTTAGGTGTCGTTTGAGGTTGCTTACGTGAGCTTTTTCTTGTTTAGTGAGGTGAGCCTGTATTGCGATGAATTTCCCTCTTAGGACTGCTTTTGCTGCATCCCAAATGATTTGGTATGTCGTGTTCTCATTTTCATTTGTCTCCAGATAATATTTGATTTCTTCTTTAATTTCTTCAATGATCCATTGTTTGTTGAGAAGCGTGTTGTTTAGTCTCCACATTTTTGCACCTTTCTCTGCTTTTTTCTTGTAGTTGATTTCTAGTTTAATAGCGTTATGATCAGAAAAGATGCTTGATATTATTTCAACTCTCTTGTATTTATTGATGTTTGCTTTGGTTCCCAAAATATGGTCAATCCTTGAGAATGTTCCATGTGCACTTGAGAAGAATGTGTAACCTGCTGTTTTTGGATGAAGTGTTCTATATATATCTATTAAGTCCATCTGGTCTAATTTTTCATTTAATTCTATTATTTCCTTGTTGATTTTCTGTCTGGATGTTCTGTCCATTGGTGTTAATGGTGTGTTGAGGTCCCCTACTATTATTGTATTGTTGTTGATGTCTTCTTTTAGTTCTATTAAGAGTTGCTTTACAAATTTTGGTGCTCCTGTGTTGGGTGCGTATATATTTATAAGTGTTATGTCTTCTTGGTGGAGAGTCCCTTTTATCATTATATACTGTCCCTCTTTATCTTTCTTTATCTGTTTTGCTTTGAAATCTACCTTGTCTGATATTAGTATAGCGACACCTGCTTTCTTTTGTTCATTATTAGCTTGGAGTATTGTTCTCCATCCCTTCACTCTGAGTCTGTGTTTGTCTTTGGGGCTGAGGTGTGTTTCCTGGAGGCAGCATATTGTTGGATCTTGTTCTTTGATCCATCCTGCCACTCTGTGTCTTTTGATTGGGGAGTTCAATCCATTTACATTTAGAGTGATTATTGAGACGTGGGGGCCTACCACTCCCATTTTGTGTCTTGTTTTCCGGTTTTTTTCAGTTTCCTTTGTTTCTCGTCCCATGGTTTAATCTGTTCTGATGTAGAGCTGCTACTCTCTGTTGTTGTCCTTCTACTTATCTCCTCTGCTCTTGGTTTTGTAGCCCCTTTCCTTTTTTGGATTTTTCAGGAATGAGGGTTTTCCTGAGGATTTCCTGAAGAGGAGGTTTTGTGGCAATGAACTCCCTTAATTTTTGTTTATCTGGGAAAGTTTTTATTTCTCCATCGTATTTGAAGGGTATTTTCGCTGGGTAGAGAATTCTCGGCTGTAGATTTTTGTCCTTCAGATTTTTGAATATATCATTCCACTCTCTTCTAGCCTGTAAAGTTTCTGCTGAGAAATCTGCTGATAGCCTGATGGGAGTTCCTTTGTAGGTTAGTTTCTTTTGCCTGGCTGTCCTTAATATTTTCTCCTTTTCGTTGACTTTTGCTAGCTTCACTACTATATGCCGTGGAGTTGGTCTTCTTGCATTGATAAAGTTTGGAGATCTATTGGCTTCTGTCACCTGAAGATCCATCTCCCTCACCAGATTTGGGAAGTTCTCAGCCATTATTTCTTTGAATAGGTTTTCTGCCCCTTTCTCCTTCTCTTCTCCCTCTGGTATACCTATAATCCTTACGTTGCATCTCCTAATTGTGTCTGATAATTCTCGGAGAGTTTCTTCATTTCTTTTAAGTCTTGCTTCTCTCTCCTCCTCTGCCTGCAACAATTCTATATTGCCATCTTCCAAATTGCTAATTCTTTCCTCCATATTATCGGCCCTACTGTTCAGAGCATCTAGATTTTTCTTAATCTCCTCTATTGTGTTCTTCATTTCCAATATTTCTGTTTGGTTCTTCTTTATCGTATCAAACTCTTTTGTAACATAGCTCCTGAACTCGTTGAGTTGTCGGTCAGAATTCTCTCTTAACTCATTGAGAATCTTAATGATGGCTGTTTTGAAGTCATCGTCATTTAGGTTATACATCTCATTTTCTTTGGGATTGTTTTCTGTGTATTTGTTGCTTTCTTTCTGTTCTGGAGATTTAATGTATTTTTTCATATTGCTTGATGTTGTTGATTTGTGCCTCCGCATGGAAATAGAGTTTAGTTGCTCCTTTCACTTGTTTCAGCTGCTGCGGAGGGAGGAGCAGCTGTTTATATTTCACCAACCAGGAATCCTGTCCGTAGTTGCTAACTGGGCCTGGGCCCCTCTTCGTAGCCACAGTGGCCCTTTGGATTCCCTCCTCTGCCGTGGGGGCCGTCACAGGGGGGCTTCAGGCTGCAGGTGCCTACTGTTGCAGCCCACCTAGATGTGCTCTCTCCTTGGGGTCTGCAATGGTGTTATGGGCTTTTCCAGCAGCCAGGGGTGGGATCACTTATATTTGTCGCTCCGTTGCTGTCGGCACCCACCAAATCTCACTTGTCCTCTATAGGTCGCAGGATAGCTATTGGCATCTTCTACAGTCTGTGGTTAGTACACCTAGCTATGCTGCTTTTGCCCTGGGGTCTTCCAGCCTTGTGGCTGGCGGCTGGGTGCCTTCTACTGGTGCTGTGCAGAGGCTTTCCCTAAGGCTGCTGTGAGCCTGTAGGGTTTCCCCCTAGGCTACTAAGCTGGGTCTCTGGAACTCTCTCCAGCCCCAGTCCTCTCTGAGATCTCCAGCAATCCCTAGCCTCACGGGGTGGGCAACGGCAGCTGGGGGTCGCCCCGCCCTCAGGGCTTCTCTCCCGGCCTCTGCCGGAGCCGTGAATGCTGGGCGTGGCCCCTCTGCTAATGGCAGACAGAGAGTTTTGTCTGCTGCCCGGGCGGAGCTCCAGTGTTTCCCCTCCGGGTCGCAGGACCGGCCTTTTGAAAGTTCCCCCCGCCCCGGTCCTCTCCGAGATCTCCGGCAAACCCTAGCCTCACGGGGTGGGCAACGGCAGCTGGGGGTCGCCCCGCCCTCAGTGCTTCTCTCCTGGCCTCTGCCGGAGCCGTGAATGCTGGGCGTGGCCCCTCTGCTAATGGCAAACAGAGAGTTTTGTCTGCTGCCCGGGCGGAGCTCCGGCGCTTCCCCTCCGGGACGCAGAACCGGCCTTTGAAAATTCCCCCAGCCCTGGTCCTCTCCGAGATCTCCGGCAATCCCTAGCCCCACGGGGCGGGCAACGGCAGCTGGGGGTCGCCCAGCCCTCTGGGATTCTCTCCGGGCCTCTGCCGGAGCCGTGAATGCTCAGCGTGGCCCCTCTGCTAATGGCAGGCAGAGAGTTTTGTCTGCTGCCCGGGCGGAGAAGTTTTCCGTTTTTTTTAAAGCAATTTCAATTCTTGCATTTGTTTCACAAGCAGTGGTATCATCATCTTGGACAGTTTCCTCCAGAGTCACAGTAT